>NW_004797778.1:113311-114678 GCF_000002075.1 Aplysia californica | reverse complement strand
TATATATATTCATAAGTGCAATTCTCCTGACAAGCACCACTCTAAAGAATCAGTAGGTTATTCTTTTCTTTTCGTCAGCCGTGGTCCTGTCAAAGAATATAATACTAGCAAAATTGACAGGTTCTTCGCCGTAAACGCTCAGGATAATATTTTGTGAGGAATTCGAGTCCCCAAAAGGAAAACCCAGTTCATAGAGTATAATAAATGATCCGTCTTTCAGTTAGGATTCTGATCCTACTCAACCTATGGTAATGAAGCTTCCCGGCTCATAAATGGTCTTACTTGTTGAGAGGGAGCTGTAAAATATTTGCAGTCCGTCAAAATACGTGATCCGAGACTTTCTAATGATGTCCTCCATTTTATTTTTTTTCTGCTGTGTCATCAGATTATTTGAACCCACAGGTTTTCTCGCGACTTGTCTCTTTAACCTCTGGTTTCTGAAGCTAGCATTCCTTTTTTTATTTCCAGAATAATCATTTATTACAACTTTCGAATCTCAGACTTTCTTTTAACACTATAACCTCCCCCCCCCAAAAAAAAAAAAAAAAAAAATTACACCTGGGTAGAAAATACAGTCCAACGACCTGGACTCTATTCCCATACCCTTGCTTTAGTTCTATGTTATATTGATACTGTCCAAGACATCCGCCTGTTTAAGACAAAATCTTTTCTCTTAGACTATGGGTGGCCGTCTTGGACAATTCGATAGTTATTAAGATACCAACAGGATTGATTATAAGAATTATGAACAGCACATAATGAATATTGCGATAGATATAGGCCAATACTAGAAAAGAAAAAAAACCCCACTTCTTCTTGTCCCAGTATAGCCAGGCCAGTCGTAATCATTTCTTAAATCCCAAGTCTGGATCACGTTGTTCTCGGCACGGAATCGAGACTTACTTTGCGAAGTACTTAAGTACCCAACACGTTTCCACATGCAAAGGAAAGCTCCCCCTTCAACCCCCCCCCCCTTTTCCTCCCCTCTCGCATATACTTCTGCCTGTTCTGCTATACAAATCTCGGCTTCCGTGTCAATAGACCAAATCTCAGTATTACAATAACTTGTTGTTTGTTGGAAAGAAAGCACTCTGGTGTGACCATCAATTGGGGTCATGAGACAGACATTGCTTTTCGCGGGACGCTAAAAAGTAGGACAATTGTTGTTGAATGAACCGCTAGAAACGAGCTATCTGTGGGAGTTATTTAATTTCAATAGCAGACACGAGCTCTATTCATTTGGAGAATTTTATGAGTCAAACAGAGATCTGCTGAATTGAGTTTTTCATTAACTTCGACGTGGGAAGTTTGTTGTTAGCAGTTTATGCCCCCTATCTCTCTCTCTCTCTCTCTCTCTCTCTCTCTCT
>NW_004797778.1:111233-112713 GCF_000002075.1 Aplysia californica | reverse complement strand
TCTCTCTCTCTCTCTCTCTCTCTCTCTCTCTTTTGTGTTTGTTACTCTCTTGTAACAACTCTTATCTTCAGCAATTATTGTGTTGCAAGAACCGTAAAACTCTGACTAAACCTAAACCATCGAAAACGTATATGGTTGTACCAAGCCTTGGGCATATGGTGTGTTACGAGTGGGCCATAGCGCGCATGAGGGAACACAGTTCCAACAAAAGATGTGCTATGATATCTAACAATCGGTCTGTCTCAAGTTACTTGCTTAGTCAGCGCCGAAGGATTGCTACTATTTGGCTGGAGTCACAACGAAGTCAATTTTAGAGAGCATTTCAGAAACATTACAGCGCACAATAATGAATTCTGACGGGTTATTAAATGAGCTAACGCGAGCAAAAGTGGTTTTGAGCCCCCCCCCCCCCCCCCCCCCCCCCCTTTTTTTCCTCCCCTAAAAAAAGGGAGAAAGAAAAGGATTTGCAAATATTTAATCAATGAATGAAAGAATGAATGAACTAATAGTTGAATTTTTAAAAAGAAGAAAGAAAAATAGTGTGCTTGAACCTTAAATGAAAATGAATTAGAAGGAACACATGAAGGGGCGAAAAGACCGGAGTTTGATTCCCGTGTGTGAAGAATTAAAAAAAAAATATCAAGCATCTCGGTCTTTCTGCTGGTAATTGGTATCCCTCTCAACTCGGGACAGCCCTGACAGACCGGACCGGAGCCTGCCTCCTAAATGATTTTAATTAAGTCGAAGTGGGTGTAAAAACACCTACAATTACACGCTAATCTGTAGCGCCACCTCTTATACTGCATTTCTTCATTCAGTATCCGTCTCCGTTATCTTACGTGCCATCCCTAATTACACACCACGCCCAGAAAGACAATACTTTCCCGGATTTCTTCTAGAACTATTTCGGTAAAAGCTGACTGCTATAAATTGTGTTTGTGTATCACATAAGAAAAGGTGTGCGGGTTATTGGAGGGTATCTCACTTCAGTTTTATTTCGCAGTTTGTTTGTTTTTCTTTTCCTTTTTTTCTTTCGGTCTACCTAGCTTTGCCACTTTCCTGAATGGCCGTTATCGAGTCGATTTGTTCCGCTCTTCGCAAACAAATTATACATTGTCACGTAATAGAAGTCCGACTTGTGTAATGTCCCGTTGCGTTGTGACGTCAATAACAAAGCACCCGGACTTTTTTAAGCCTAAGTGATAACCAAACATCATGGACGCAATGATAGTATCACGTCTATTTTTAGCCTGAGCGTATTTGTCAGGCCCTAATAATGTATTAATGTCCTCTTCGTGTCCGGTTTCTCAGAAGCGATGTTGCAATTTGACGTACGCTCCGGTACTCTGACTCGAGTGTTTCTCCTTCTCCTTCTCCTCCCTCTCCTTCTTTTTCTTCTTCTTCTTCTTCTTCTTCTTCTTCTTCTTCTTCTTCTTCTTCTTCTTCTTCTTCTTCTTCTTCTTCTTCTTCTTCTTCTTCT
>NW_004797778.1:107762-108848 GCF_000002075.1 Aplysia californica | reverse complement strand
AGATAGAGAGAGAGAGAGAGAGAGAGAGAGAGAGAGAGAGAGAGAGAGAGAGAGAGAGAGTAGCAAACAAATACAAAACTTTACAACATCTGTATCTTCCTCGTCCGCCCCTCACTGGTCCCATGACAGTCCTTCCAAGAACTGCCTTTTCCACGGCACAGCTTCTTTTGTCTTCATTCAGCGCACTGAAAGCACGTGGTAGCAACCGTGTATCAGAAACTGGACCAATGTTCTTAAACATGTTTGAAATACATTTCTTTTTAAGCCTCATGACTGTGCGTCATTGCTTGTTTCTTTGTTTTTTGTTTAGTTTAGTTTTTGTTTTGTTTTGTTACAAACTCGGGACACCTTACACTTCGAAGGGCTATGACAGTTTCATTATATATAATCAAAATTAGTGGAAAATGCTGGAGAGAGGTAAAGAAGTACCTTTTGAAATATGCAAAACAGCATCAGTTTCAAAAATGTGAAAATGCTCTCTTTTTAAATGGGTTCCCTCAAACCTATACACAATAAATTTATCGTTTTTTCCCCGAATGAGACGATGTGTCCGCTAGCCAACGAAACTGCTGCCCCAAGAGCAACAACGACAACAACAACGATAACAACAACAACACCACCACCACTACCACCACAACCAACAACAACAACACCGTCAACAGCAGCAAACCATGGCAACAATCAAAGCAGTCAGAACAAACTATTATACCAACAAACCTCATCTCTCTGAACTATGACGTTCTCAGTTCTTATATGTTCGTTTGCCGTACATTTTATAGCAATTTTCGTATAGCGTCTCTCAAGCACAACTGAGTCCACGTACTCTTTTCACTCTCCCTAAAAGACCCCCTTCTCTGTCCTGTGAGCTCGTCAGCGTAATTCCTACTACAGCTATTCAAAAGAAAACGCTTAATTCCACACACGCCGCTGCTTGCCCATGGGACTATTGTATGTGGAATAGGGCTCTTTCCAAACGCATCGGAAAGTCTCCTTGCCTGATTTGGACTACTAACTATTCAACTAACTGTAACTCATGAATGTCACTTACTTCTTGGCTACCTCGTTCTCTCTCTCTCTCTCTCTCTA
>NW_004797778.1:105321-106592 GCF_000002075.1 Aplysia californica | reverse complement strand
GGGGGGGCTCTGCATCTAACATCCATCTCCGATAGGACTGAGTTATGCAGCAGATAAGGAGACATGGAAACAACCCAAAAATTCCAAATTGAAGGACACAACCCGTCCCTCTGAATGATTCAAACCTGGGCCATTCACACAGTAGTCTTTTGTCGTACCAACTGAGCTGACTGTGAGATAGACAGCAAAGTAAATGCGGATGAAATACTTCAAAACAAATCTTTTTACTTTGCTACTTTTTGCTACCCTAGGATTACAAAGTTCTATTTGCTCACTCCCTACTTTTGAGATATTTGACATTAAAACGTTTGAGTTTCACAACTTGTCAAGCTTTATCGAATGCAATTCTTTGAATAGCTTGATGACGTCTCCGAATTATCTTACTATTATGATAGAGCAGATAGAACATTAAAATTTGTTTCTGACTCATGGTTTTAGTAACTCAAAACGATCAAAAATGTCAGATAGAACTTTGTAACTTAAACATCGTTGTCTGGCACCTTTTATTTCGACCAATAAAGTACATATCCCCCGGCGCGGTCAATGATACTTAAAGCCGCGCAAGAACAATATTACAACAACCCCACCCATTTATACCCCTCCAGAAAACAAAACAAAAGGGAAAAGATAACACAAAAAAACAACAACCATAAAAACAGTGCTCTCGCTATCTTGCTCCTATGGCGAGGCATGCAAATCATAATCTGACTGCAAAGATAACTGTTTCCAGCGTCTAGTTGAATAGCGAACATGTGGTATCTGAATGGAGTTATAAATTCTCTTCGTGTAGTTTGTGTACTAACAATACTAGCAAAATAAGCTACTGATGGATGGTTCTTGATTAAAATAAGTGCCCGCAATTAACGTACGATTTCTTGGGGATAGAATACGCTTTTTATTGGACTGCAAGAGGGTAAGTTCTACTTTTAGCCTTCCATAGGTTCTGCCGCCGTTCATTTTTATTCAGTCGTATTTTGCAATGTGCGCTTTCATTTTATTTGTTGGTATACCCATCGCCCCCCCCCCTCGCCTACCCGCCCCCACCACAGGTATATATATTATGTATACGAAGTGACTATTTGGACTCGAGTCCGAATAGGCAACAATTATATTCGGACTCTGAATGAATTGAGTCCAGCATGACGTCTGTTTCGAGTCCTGACCCTATATTGTTCCTAAATATTTATTTATTTATTTTCGTTCTTTCTTTCTTTCGTTCTTTCTTTCTTTCTTTCTTTCTTTCTTTCTTTCTTTCTTTCTTTCTTTCTTTC
>NW_004797778.1:102853-104348 GCF_000002075.1 Aplysia californica | reverse complement strand
GGAGGGGGCAGACTACACACTACGAAGTACCGTGGTACACAAGAGATTTTAGTTTTAGCAAGAGTCTTGTGGCACTTGCAACACAATAAGGTCAAATAAGTGCTGTAGATTAGAGGTGTTACAAGAGATCAGAGTAAAAAAACACCCAAAAAGTGGAGATAAGGACGCTAAAAGTTTGATAGGAGAGAGAAGAACAGACATTAGATGCTGTAGGTGTTGTACTTTTAAAAGAATAAACGAACAGACAGTTGAATGGTGCTATTGGTTTTATAGGCACTTCTTCCTTTCTCTCCTTCTTCCATGAGCCAATCCCTTTTCACCAGTGCTAAATAAGCGTTTTTGTGTTGATGCCCTTCTCTTCACTCCTCTCTATCTTTCTGTCACTTCCCCCTCTCTGTATCTCCCTACCCCTTCCCCTCTCTACCTCTCACGTGAACATAATAAATCTTGATATACTAGGAAGTTAAAAGAGCGTGTTTAGAATGCTTTACGAAAATAACTTAATGTACATCCACGAAAACAGGATATAATACAACCGTTGCATCCGGCGTAAGTAATGAAAAAAACAACAACCCCCCATTCAGGCGTTTGAAAAACGTTATCCAGGGTTTAGAATCGAGTAATGTTCAAACAGCTATTTAATTTTAATAAGTTGATTTTTCATATCCGGCTCAGCTCTCCTGCGAAAAGAGACTTTTTAGATTGCCTCAGGCGTTTAGAAAGCTTGGCACATCATTACCAGGGTGCGAGAAGAATGCAAAGAAAAGGCAAGAAAAAAACCCTAACAGTTCTGTGAAGGGTAAGATTTGGATGCAGGGAGCTATGAACAGACCGGTTTTTCATCTTCTACAGAGCAGTAACGGCCGCTTGCTTGCTTCATAGAAGATACGCTGCATTTATCACGCGCGATAAACCAGTTCCAATTTACGTCGTTTTGTTGTTTCAAACTGTTCTCTGCACAATTTAATTGTTATCATAATTTAGGCTTTTGACGTCACTGTACGCTTAACGCTTGCCTTGCATTAGCATTTTTTTTTCGTTAAAAGTTTAATTTGTCAGCAACAGCTTTCGGGAAAAGGTTCCTCACGCAGCAGTCTGGCATCTGTAAATCTATACATGTGTACTATAGAATGGGGAAAAAAGACGTCGAGCGTAGATTAGTGGCTTAATCCGATCCTACGAAGTGGGCGTGGCCGGCGCCATTTGTACAGCCGTAAGGAAATAATTCTGTGCTGTTTTTTGACTGGACACAGGGCCTGGGCGAAAGACTTGGGCTGTGGGATGTTTGTGGGTGACCTCTGAACTTCATCCAGGTCTTCTGCAACCCTTCCTCCCCTTTCCCACCTCTCTCTCTCTCTCTCTCTCTCTCTTTTTGTAGAGATCATATTATTCATAATCATACCTAATTTTGTACGATTATTAAAAGGAATTATGAGCGAGTGTGAGTGTGTGTGTGTGTGTGTGTGTGTGTGTGTGTGTGTGTGTGTGTGTGTGC
>NW_004797778.1:98179-99696 GCF_000002075.1 Aplysia californica | reverse complement strand
CCCCCTACACACACACTTTGATAATGCCATAATCTCTCACAGCAAAAGAGGGCAGAAGAAAAAGCAGGATATGTAAGTCACGACACTGTGACTGCCCTCCGTAAAAAAAAAAGAAACATACAACACAAGTACACTTTATGTATTTCACAATCCACAAACCAACCAGCCAATGCCAATAAGTAAGTCAGCAACCAGCAGCCATCCATCCAGTCAGCGGCGCAGAGCGCAGTCAGATTCTATTTCTTTGCCCCCCCCCTTCCACCCCTTCCCCAATCCCTTCTTCTCCCTACGCACATACCGGGCACCCGCCTTTCCCCCTCCCGTCCCCTAATTGCTCACTCGAGCGAGGCGCGTAGGTCCTACGACATACAGGACTGGTGGTGTCTGGTTTCCTGCGCGACAAGCAAGGCGGGAGCCACACCCACGTTTGTCACCGGGTAGCCATTGTCCAAACGAGCTGTACCCACTGCGTAAACGAGCTCTTCTCCTTCCCTTCTTTCCCAGGGGGTCGGTCAGTCCCATCAGTCCCCTATTTGTCTCCCCCTTTCTCTCCACTTCTCTCCACCCCTCCCCCCCTCCCTCCCTCACTCCGTCTCCGACACACATACACTCTTCCTCCCCGGTCTTTTAGTCCCGGATCACGCTACACCGGCGACCACTCAGACACCTGTGTTTCTCATACGTAGTTACCTGTAAATGGACAAAGATGTAGCTCTCTCTTTTGTATAATATATTTGTTTATTCATTATATAATTTTTCTATTTATTCATTTCTTTCCTCATCTTGTAAATTTTCTTTTAAAAACTCATTCATTCTTTTAAAAAACAAAACAATATTTAATGCAATCAACTTTCTTTCATATCATCTATCTATCTACGTTTGAGCCTTTGTTGATTTTTAAAAGTAAAGCTTACTCTCTCCGCTGTCGGTTAAATCCCACTAAACCCTCTTTTACTTACCCCCCCCCCAATCTTTTTTCATCCTCTGTTGCTGTTGAGCGTTGATAGGAAACCCTCTTTTACTAACGTTTCTTATTTAGCACCCAAAATAGATAAAATCGAAGGTGAAACTTACGTGGTCTGACTTCAAGCCCGGCCTGGAAACGTTTGTGCTAAATGAAATGTGACCCCAACCAGGTCAAGATTCGAACGTCAACTTCTCACACGTCTTCCGCTCTCTAAATCAACATGACCTGCTCGTGTGGGGTTGAAATTGCACTCGAGTAGAACAAACATGAGAATCTAGGAGATTCCGGTAGATCTAGGTTGCTAGGACAGTAAAGTGCTCTAATTCTTTCCAAAGGTTCTCATGTGGCGTCTAACTTCTCAGCTTTCTCACCTAAATTTTGATGTTAATGAAATGCTTAACCTGATATCTCTGTTTCTTTAAGCCCCCCCCCTTGCCCCCCCAAAAAACCCCACTCTCTCTCACTACGCCCCTCTCTTTCTCTCTCTCTTTCTCTCCCTTCTCTTTGTTTCTTTCTTTGTCTCTCTCTCTCTCTCTCTCTCTCTTTCTAT
>NW_004797778.1:95431-96563 GCF_000002075.1 Aplysia californica | reverse complement strand
CATCTTGCGTTTTCTTCTACATTTTAATGACAACACTTCCTGCCTGTTGAAGAACCCTGTCTCAAATATGACCTGAATTGAGTTGACAGAGCCGTAAAATATTTGCAATGCCCAAGCATCAAGGCGTTATCTTCACAAGAGAATGCCTTTATAAAGCAGACAGGATAAATGATATACAGAAGGAGAATAAATTGTTGTTGTGAAAACGTTAACACTTTATCACAGCGCTGGCAGGCGCCAAGTTTTGCTTATTATTCAGAAACTCTATTCATTAATCTCATTCTCTTATTTCTTAAAATAATAATATTATTCTTTTTCCTTCTTCAGGTCAAAGGTACAAACTGTGGCTGGAGATCTAAAGACGCACAGAAGCTGTAACCAAAATAGAAAGACGAAAGAAGTGACTCAAATAGACTCTTCCAAGAAAAAACATATCTAAGAACTGATCTGCAAGGACTCATATAGAAGGAAGACCCCCCACTTGAGACAAAAATCAAACAACAAAACCAAACCAAAATGGAATCCCGTATTGTGTTGTGTGCTTTTCTCTTGCACATTGTCGTCATCACTGCTGGCAGTGACGTCATTACATACAGTAAGTATTGCCATAACGCTACCTTAGAATAATACAAAGTTCTGTCTTACATTTTTGGCCGTTTTGCGTTACTAACACCATGCGGTCAGAAACCAAATGTTCTTTCAGCTGCTTTATCAAAATCGTAAGATTATTTGGAGTGGTTATCAAGATATTTCAAGAATTGCATTCGAAAAAGCTTGACATGTTGTGGAACTTGAAATCTTTGACGTAAAATGTCTCAAAACTACGTACTGAGCAGACAGAACTTTGTAATTCTGCGCTAGCAATTAGTTATGACAGATTCCTCGTTCATTATCTTATATTATAAATCGTTTCTTTTGTTTTGCTTTCCTCCTTTATTTTTGGGACTTTGGATATTTTCAGTTCCTTACTCTCTGGAAATGGGAAGTTATCACTGTAGCTTTTTGTTATGACCAAGTACAGGGTATCCAACTAGTTAGGTAAATAGATGGATAGATAGATGGACAGACAGACAGAAATACCGACAGACAGACAGACAGACAGACAGACAGACAGACAGACAGACAGACAGAA
>NW_004797778.1:92732-95242 GCF_000002075.1 Aplysia californica | reverse complement strand
AATAGATAGATAGATAGATAGATAGATAGATAGATAGATAGATAGATAGATAGATAGATAGATAGATAGATAGATAGATAGATAGATGCTGCATTTATGTTGCCAGTGCTATTTTCTGAAAGTTGCCGCACTATCATTATTTGTATCCGTAATATTTAACCTTTACAACTACTACTCTAAAGTATTTAGCCAACATTTGATCCCATTTTTCTCTCCAAATTCATCCAAAGATCAAGCAGAAATGGATGTGGCCAACGATGATTCTCTGTTTAAGGAAGAACAGTTCTTAAGAGTGAAGTCAACATTCACGCAGAGAGCCCCACAGTCCCCAGCTAATCATATACCTCAGGGTCCAAATCAGCTGACGCAGTCAGACCAAATGGGACTCATTTCCGGGAACGCCCAGGCGGGATTTTCCGACCTTTCTCCTCAAACTGGAAGTGATGCAAACACAGGGTCATTTCCCGGGGAATATTCCGATTATCTGGAAGACCCTAAATCTAAAAACCTTTCAAATATGCCAAAAGGTTCGCAAGGAAATTCCAAAGATCAGTTTTTGTGGGAAGAATGGAAAGAGCTTTCAAATGAAAACGATGAGTATCTGTTCATGTCTGAGGGCGGTGAAGGATATCCGCTACTGAGTCGAGGCAAAAGACAAGCTGGAAGTGGAGAAATCACAGGTATGTATGGTGTATGCCAACCCCCCTCTCCCCAAACCACGCTGGCTTTTTCCTTCGTCTCATCTATGAGCCCCATCTCTCTCTCTCTCTCTCTCTCTCTCTGTCTCCTTCCCTATTTATGTTTCTCTTCTTCTCTTTCCCCTGTTTTGCGCCTTTATTTCTCTCCCCCTTCCCCTTTCTTTCTTTCGGTAAAAAAAAACCCAACATTAATATTATTACTATTTTTTTTGTAGATGGTTTTAATTTTTTATACTGTTCTGCTCTTTAAAGTGAATCTTGAGGTGTTGCCATTTTCGATTGCGTTGCTGTTGCTATGGTTGTTGTTGATGCTGTTGTCGTTGTTTTTGTTGTGGGTTATTTGTTGGTTGGTCGTCCCTATATAGTGTACGTCTTTCATGTGTTACTACTAGTAACGTTCTAATCAGTTCTTAACGAAATACGATAAATTACCACCATGAGAAAAGCCATATTTGAAACAAAGAAAAACTTTCCCTTTTCTTTTACGTTTGATCTATCTATCTATCTATTGATCTATCTATCTATCTATCTATCTATCTATCTATCTATCTATCTATCTATCTATCTAATCTGTATATCTATCTGTGACGCCTTTATATCGCATACTCAAGATATGTCACGTTCTTCCACAGTGGATTTCAGATTTGTGATCTTATCCATCACTTTGCCTACCCGGAGAAAAAGAGCAGCTACTGAGGCCGAACTCGAAGCCGATATCGAGACATCAGTAAGTGGCCCTACAGTTACTGATCTGATTGAGAATATTTGACAAAATGGTGGCCGTTTAGGTGGTGGGCTGCGTCGACCGTGCCTGCCAAGACCAGCCCCCGCTGAGTGGGATACGGTATACCAAGTAGAAAGTCTGGGACAGTCGATGAATTTAATAATTTCCCTACCCAAGAATCGAATTTACGTCTTCTGCGCGCGACGGCGAAGAGCTTTACCATGACGCGAGAGATGTAAACCAGAGAGGGGTTACAGTTGCATTACTGTAAAACTCAAACTCTCCGATGTAAACCTAATTCGCTAAGGAATGCTATCATGCCACACCGTCATCTCTCACTGACTAAATGCTGTAGTGTTTTCTTGTTTTCATTATTATTAATTGTCATCAATACCTGCTTGTCTGTATTTTATGTATCATCTCATTGTATCAAATCCTCATTCTTTTCTTTAAACTTTAGTAACGAGTAGTAATCCTCGTACAATAACAATACTATGTCTAAAGCTTGAAGCCTGTCTTTTTATGCTAAAAGGCCTAACGTTTTCATATTTTAAACAAAACCTACTGCGGGACCTGTCAGTCTGTAAATTAGTCTATTCAATGTTTAAGGCCATATGCCCACATCACTTCACATTAAACACTCATTTGTTAAAAAAAAGTTTCCATAATAAAAAAAAGTACAGATTGTGCACATATCTCTTATCACGGGTCAAACATTGCATATTTCTATCACTGGGAGGAACAAATTTCCACCGATCAAGCTTGTTATTTAATGGACTATTGTGAGCTTTTTACAAGGCTATGACTCTTCTGTTCAAGTAAAGTGGAGGGGATTGATGGTATACTCAGCTGTTTCTTGAAACGGAATTGTAAAAGAGAATAAATTATACATGCGACAGACTTCTTCCTCTATATTTTGCGCAAAATGATCGGCATTTTTATTTACTTCATTGGGAAACAATTTAGTGCTTCCAACATTTTGAGAAAACCAGGCATATCCTAACCCGAGGGAAAATAATAACGCACATGCTGGCTCGCTTTTTCTAGGCCGGGCTGAGGGGGCGTGGGCTTAATTTTGACGCGGGGGG
>NW_004797778.1:90307-92061 GCF_000002075.1 Aplysia californica | reverse complement strand
TCCCCTCCCCCCCCCCCCCAGTTCTCTCTACCACTTCTGGCCTTAGTGTTCCCCTCTCTCTGGCCTTTCCGATTTGTACTCACCGCTCATTTTAGTGTTGTGACATGTATGTACGCACTTTAGTTTTTACAACATGTGTAGATCTAGATTTTTGTCATTTATGTTGTGAATATTCCCGAGGAAGCCCGTTGAGAGCGAAACGTTGAACTGAACCTGTGACAAATCTTTTTGGAAATATAACCAGGTCTTAACTGTTTTAATATCTGCTTATTCAATTATGATGATAATGATAATGATGAAGAGGATGGCGGTGTTGGAAGCGATTGTGATTCTGATAAAGATAATAAGTACAATGGTGTTGACAGTGTTTCAGTCACCGTTAGGAAACGGGTGACACTGTGGTGCAGCTGTGAGGCCCCTTGCCATAGCACAAGGAGGCATGAGCATGAGTTCGATTCCCGAGAGGGAGAATTTTTATCGAGCATCTTCGTCTTTCTGTTGGGATGTTGTATCACTCTCAGCCCGAGTTGGGTGAAAACAGCAGAGCTCCTAAAGTGAGTCTGGGAAAAAGATATATAATCCTTTTTTGTTGATAAAAAAAGAATATCAATATCTAAACACTCTTTACGGGGCTCTCGTGGTCTACAGCTACCGTGTTCTCGTCTGATTCAATAGGCCCCCAAAACCTGACAGTGGCGGAATATTTTCTTCTCTAGAAAAGTTCTTCTTTCACCCTTTTTCCTGCTCTCTAATCGTGTTTTGTGATCTGTTTTCATCTCCACTTTCTGCCCTGATGATGATGATGATGATGATGATGATGATGATGATGATGATGATGATGATGATGATGATGATGATTATTATTACTAATACATCACTAGCATCATTGTCACTCTAGTTGTTTACCCCATCAGTGTCGTTGATGTTGTCATTGTTGTCGCTGTTATTGTTGTCATTCTTTGTTATTTTCAATGCTGTTGCCCTTGTCGTTAATAAGTGTTCAAGTAAGAAAACTCACTTTTACTCCCCTCATTGTTTCTAATCAGACAATCTGGAAGTGATGTAATAGTGGTGGGAGAGCTGTACTTCGATCCAGCTGATGCAACTCGCGTGCAGATCGCTCGAGCCCTCGACACCTTGGATAAAGACGACGACTTTAAGATTGATGGTGACGTCTATGCTATCGGAGACCCAACCCTGGAGCCAAGCGATTCTCCCAGTACCCAACGTAAGAAACTCTTTTATCTATCTTTCCATGATGATGATGATGATGATGATGATGAT
Source organism: Aplysia californica (assembly GCF_000002075.1). Taxonomy (NCBI): domain Eukaryota; kingdom Metazoa; phylum Mollusca; class Gastropoda; order Aplysiida; family Aplysiidae; genus Aplysia; species Aplysia californica. Next base: position 90,777 of record NW_004797778.1, on the reverse strand, counting down.
GGTGTTGAAGATATATATTTTTTCAAACTTATCTTTAAAAAGGTTTCTAACGAAGGGCTAAGCGGCGAAACGTTGAACGTATTATTAAATGTGAAAAAAAATTCAAGTCTCCATTATTTTTTTGTCTCTTTGCGGTATACGATGATGATGATGATGATGATGATGATGAAGATGGGGATGATAATAATAATTTTTTTTGCTTCTTTAATGGACCTGGCGGACTCCATGAAGAAGTCTTCGAGCGAGAACGAGGCTCTTTTCGGCTCCATGGTCAATATGCTTAGCGGCACCTCCACTCGTCCAAATAACTCCATTCCAATTGCCATTGTATTGGCGCGTAGAGATGCTTCTTTGCAGTGACTTGATAATGGAAGCACTAATGATGATGATGATGATGATGATGATGATGATGATGATGATGATGATGATGATGATGATGATGATGATGATGATGATGATGATGATTTTAA
>NW_004797778.1:87752-89313 GCF_000002075.1 Aplysia californica | reverse complement strand
AATTGTTTCAGAATAAGCAAAATCACAAGCTGTAACTTTACCAACTAAAACTTCTTTTGTCAGCCAGATTAAACAATACAAGAGTGGAGAATGCAAGACAGAACATACGTCTACTCAGCAGTGAAGAGGTTAATGAACGGATAGCTTTAGGATAAGAAATCAGAGCAAAAGAAGCAATTTGACTACATTATCTTGTGCTATCGAATCGCACTTGGTGAAGGAACAATCTGTATGGCCTTCCACACACACTTTATAGAATACTATCCAAACATATGTGTTGATGTATACGTTTTGATACTTTGAAAGTCTGACAGAGCCACTCACAAATTATTTTTTTCTGTTTTCTTTCTTCAGCATTGATTCTGATGGTAAGTTCTCATAAGGATAGCAAATAATGTTAACCTACTGTCCCATTCCCTCACCTTGTCTCCTTTACTCTGTCTGTGTGTGTCTGTCTGTGTGTCTGTCTGTCTGTCTGTTTGTGTCTCTGTCGGTCTGTGTGTCTGTCTGTCTGTTTGTCTCTCTCGCTCTCTATATTTCCCTCTCTCTCTTTCTCTCTCTCTTTCCCTCTCTCTCTCTCTCCCCCACACACACACACACACACACACACACACACACACACACACACACACACAATTAAGTGTCCTACACTTTCTGCATCTCAAGAAATAGGAAATTAAAGGGAATTATAGAACTTACGCACATGCTAGTTGTTTTTTTTAAAAGGGGGAGGAATTTTAAGTTTTTCAATTCACTAATCATATTAAAATAATATTTACATATAATTTCTCCTTTAGTTTAATATTACTAACCTGATATTACCATTTTCCTCCTTGTTTTGTACTATTAAGTGCTTTGATTGACTCATGGAATTAATGCATTATAGACAACTAGCTGGGTCCTCTTTTGAAGAAAGGAATGATCGGTGCATTAACATCAACTAAAAGTCATTGGTCTACTATATTTACACTCTACTGGAATGGAGCAATAAATCTTGAGAGATTAAAAACATTAGAAAGTCTAGATCTAGATCTACGCTCTGAAAACAAAATGCGCCTCGCGAAATATCACTCCCGGCACTTTCGTTGTAAAGGACATCTATGCAGATTTGTTTCGTTTCTCAGTGGAATAATCACAAAGGCCACGAAGGACGGGAACGTTTTGTCAAATATATTTGTCTAAATTCAGGAAAAGAATAAATTTAAAAAAATCGAGCTCTGTCATGGGGCCCTATCTATCTTTTTTGCCGGTACTTGCCAACTTTCAACTCCGTAGCTGTCGGAGTTTTATGGGAAAAAAACAACCAACGCGTGTGTCCAAGTTGTCTAATATACAATAGGTGCATCAATGGCCTGAGTCTACCTACTTGATCAATTAACGGCACATTTTATGCTTATTATGTCTTTCAAATGTTTTTTGCCGTCATCTGTAGCCTTTTTTCCCCCGTCATCTGTAGCCTTTTTTCCCCATATAAACGACGGGAGTTCCATTCCCGTCTCTCTCTCTCTCTCTCTGTCTCTCTCTCTCTCTCTCTCTCTCTCTCTCTCTCTCTCTCTCTCTG
>NW_004797778.1:86748-87616 GCF_000002075.1 Aplysia californica | reverse complement strand
ACTTTCTGCCCCCCCCCCCTTCCTCTGGGCTCCTGACTCTTTCTACTGCTACTCCTGGCTCTTTCTTACTGCTGTCTTTCAGCCACTCCCATGATCTTAGTGTAGGTATGATCGAACACCTAGATTTCTCGGATAAGGGCAACAAAAATATCGGAGGTCCCGTGTGCAATTTGCGCATGTTGAAGATCCCTTGCTGGTCCTAAAATCAATATCTTTTGGCTTCGACTGCTCCCAGAGAAAATTCAAAATTAACTCCTACCAAAATGAAAATGCTTAATGTTCCCAGCGCGCTCATATGACCTTATGCAGTAGCGAGTGCCGTAAAACATTTATCAAAACAAAACAAAAGGACTCTCCTTACAAGTTGTCAAGTTACGCCCTTTTTTCTTTTCCGCGACTAAGTTAAGTGCTTTTTTCCAGAGTTGTTGTGCTTGCTTTATTATTATTTTTTAAAAATACTCCTTTCTTTTTTGCTTTAAAACAAAGGACTCGTTTTGCGTTTCCTTTTTCTGAATAATTCCTCTGACCAAAATTATATTTTTTTTTCTTCCCCAATTCAGGGCCTGCTCTTTGTTTCTTGTGTGAAGTATACGAGAAATGCGTTGAAAACAGCGGTGTTTGGGTCTGCAGGTAAATATTTTGACGATAACAGCAACGTAAATTACTACGACAGGCGATCGTGATGATGATGATGATGATGATGATCATCATCATTGTATTAACAAGCCTGGAAATATTATATTCAAATCTCCATTCCGCATTTTTCTACAGTAAACCATGATGATGATGATGATGATGATGATGATGATGATGATGATGATGATGATGATGATGATGATGATGATGATGATGATGATGATGATGATGG
>NW_004797778.1:84030-86274 GCF_000002075.1 Aplysia californica | reverse complement strand
GTGTGGAAAGTGGCCCAGGGGGGGGGGGGGGAGCATGCAGTGATATAGATGCTCGCGACTTTGTCGATATGTATACTTGGGTAACAGAAGAAGTAAGTGCACATCTGTCTCCTTCTCTGGATACACATGACCCACATAGACGCACGAGCATGTGCAGTCACACAAACACGCACAGAGGGAGCACAATGCATTCACATACATGCTCTCACGCGCACACACATACTCAAACACATACACACTCAAACACTCACTCACATATATTATGTATGTATATATATATATATTAATACACGCACGCGAACGCACGAGAGCACACAGATAATAAGCATTACGTTAACATAACATTGTAAATCTAAGTGTTGTATTCCTCCTAATTATAAGAGAACCGAACATACTTCAAAATAATATGGTCCATATCTTAAAGGCCATTTTAAGTTCTAAGTCGTGTTTGCTAGCATTATAAGACCAGAAAAATTAGCATCTTTCCAATTTTCTAAAAAAAATGACCGCAATAAATCAAACATTTTCCTCAAGGACTTTGTATTAGCCGCTGTCCTAAATACGTCTTAACGAGATTGGGTTTGAGGTTAACACTGCATTAATACACTAGAGGATGTAAACGAGGTGGGTCTCCAAATTAACAAAGTTTGTTAAGAATGAGCCGAGCCGAGCCAATTAAAGATGAGAACTTTGAACGTGTCCTTGAATTAAGAATGCCCGTTTGGAATTAGAATTAGGGTCATCAATGGTTTAATCCATGAGTGACGTCGATTCCGTCCTGCGTTCTCATTGGCTGGAGGGATTTGAGGGTCACCATGACGACGTGACACCTTCCTTTGGTGAATGACGTCATCATGTATTGAAGCTTTTGCCTTCATAAAATGAAAGCTAAAAATATGAGGGCGTGAAAAGATGGCTCGTCTAGCATTTTGGTGATGATTCCATTTTCTTTGCCAAAGAGAGTCAATAAAGTAAAGACAATTCCCAGACCCCCCCCCCCCCCCCAAGTTAAATCAACCCCGAAAAGAACTAAACTAAGCTTAATTGTACGTCGCTTAGTGCAACGTCAAATAAATACTATTATGTCACGACAGGGTGGCCAAGAGGTTAAGCTACCCAACGAGTAATCGTCAGATTGAGGGTTCGTGGGTTCGAGGGTCAGCTCGGCCCGACGTTGTCTTTGGGAAAGGCACTTTACACGGAATTCCCATTTGGCTCTGTCCTTTCAGAGATGGACGTTAAACTTGGAGGTGCCACCTAACAGTGTTGATAGGAGCGTTAAATCAAAACCTCATCATAAGACGATTTTGCAGATTACATTTTTTGTGTGAAGTGTTTTACGGCGCTCTCAACTACATAAGCGCGGAACACATTAAACATTTTCAGTTCGTAGGAAATTTTGACTTTTGCCCGAGTGGCGGCCGAAGCCTACTCTTACTTATTTTGCACTACCAAGGGATCTTTAACGAGTGCAACTTGCACACGGGACCTCCGAGATTTTTCGACCTTGTCCGAGACGGCTAGGTGTAGATCTTTCCTACCATAAGATCAATGGAGTGGCAAATTTTTGGTCATTTACATCATCTTAAAGCTTTTTAATTTGCTTTGTTTTCGAATAAAAGAAATACCCATCTAAGAAGTCAATATAATTGTGATTGAAGGAGGTGGAGGTCGCCTGATTTCAGAGGAAAAACGAGCGAGAAATTGTCGGTCGTGAAAGTTTGGTGATTTTCATAGCTCGAGTGTCCATAGAAAGTGTAAGTTTACTTTTTTGTGCCTTTGAACATAGTTTTTCAGTACAAATCCACAAGTGAATGGGATTTACAATTGACAAAAAGGTGTTGAACCGCCCAAAACCCCCAAAATTCGATGAAAATTGCCAATCGGGTGGCAAAATATTCATTTCTTCGATTTCATCATTTTGTCCAGCGCCTGATTTCACCACCATGCCTCACAGATATTCTAAATACAACCCCTGGGTACCTCAGTATGTCAGTGGTAATCGTGCTGATTAGAGGTGTTGAATTCTTTTCCTTCTTTCAATTTTTTTTTGGGTTAATTGTGTCAAGAAGAACAAGTCATCTTCATGATCCAGCTTTCGTTCACCTCTGATGACATGGTTGGGACCGGTGAAATAATTACACCTGGAATCAATAGACGCGACAAGCAGGTATAATAGAATAACTGGGGTAATGAGGGTAGAATCAATGTAACATCGATCTCTCTCTCTCTCTCTCTCTCTCT
>NW_004797778.1:82565-83930 GCF_000002075.1 Aplysia californica | reverse complement strand
CACACACACACACACACACACACACACACACATGACAGAAGGCGACAGATAAGCAGAAGTAGCACTGTAGTTCTCCAAGAGCCGGGCGACTCGAGTGGCAGGAAGGAGAGGGAACAAGCGATAACACAGGGCAGAAACTGATAATACACACACATGTATTATAAGCTCGTCCAACTACAAAACATCGTGGTGGGTTTTTTTTCCGGTTGTTTTATTTAGGGGGGGGGGTGTGCAAATAAATTTTAACATATTTAATGTGTCCAGTGCGCTTATATGACTTTATACATCCCGTAAAACACTCACCAAAACAAAAACGAAAAAACAAACACAAGATAACGTTTCGTTGCAAGCATCGATTTTCATCAAACCTTTACCAGTAGTCTTGTATCTATTTGTCTTAACTAACTGTAAGCATATCGAGGTAAATGGTTCTGGCCTGAGAAAGCTACAAATCAGCAACGTTTTCAAGAGGCCATGAAGTCTTTGTTAAAAAATGTGATGATGACTAACAGTGTTCATGACTACTGACTACGTAGGCCCACATTTGGGTCGTCAAGATGACTAACAAAGTCCTCTTTTACCTTACGTTGACATTGAACCTTACGTTGACATTGAGAGTTTGTGTGAGTGTGTGTGGAGGGGGAGGGGGGGTTGCGCTTAAGTAGACTTTTACCAAACTAAGTGCTGCATAACAGAGAATCCAGTCAAGTGACACTACAATGACGTGACGCATTACGCACTACTCACCTCCACGATTCTGATTAAGATGTAGTCGAAGAGGAACCAGACGAGGAGGTGGGAGAGGAAGAAGGCGAGAGGGGAGGCATCGAACAGGAACATAGTGGCCCAGGAGGCTAGTACTCCCAGCACTATGCTCTCCCCTACTGGCTCTATCACGATCAGGGTGGGGACCATAGAGATACGGAGCTGGGACCATCTGGAGAAGGGACAGAGGGGTGAAGTGAGTTTTACATTATAATCGACACACTTGTGCGTGCGCGCGTGTGTGTGTGTGTGTGTGTGTGTGTGTGTGTGTGTGTGTGTGTGTGTGTGTGCGTGTGTATCTGTGTGCGTGTGTATGTATGTGTGTACGTGGTGAAACACCAAACCAATGTGCCAGGATCTGGACAATAAAGATGTATTTTATCTAAAAGATAGTATAGTATATTTAGACTAGACGTGCGTGCCTGGTCACTTTGTTTAGTCACAATAAAGTCACAGAAGTGCCAAAGATTACAGGTATAACAAGAGAGTAACAAACACACAAAAAAGCAGGAGGAGAGAGATAAATAATAATAATAATAATAATAGATAGCATTTGTATAGCGCATATCCCCGCTCATCAGCAGGCTCTATGCGCTTTAC
>NW_004797778.1:79824-82065 GCF_000002075.1 Aplysia californica | reverse complement strand
ACACATACACACACACACACACACACACACACACACACACACCATGGTCGTGCTGTAGGGGATAGGTGCTTCGCGGTCCCAAATAGAAGATCTGAGTTCGATTTACATTTCTCTATACAACCCAGTTTTAATTAAGAATGTTTCGAGAAAGATTCGAACCAATGTGGCCCTCGCCGAAGTCAAGTAAACCGTACGCCCCTCCAGCGGTCGAGCAGTAGGTTATTATGATAAAATTATTATGCTTGATTAAATTTTGGAAGGGGCGGAATAAAGGGGGGGAGAGAGAGAGAGAGAGAGAGAGAGAGAGAGAGAGAGAGAGAGAGAGAGAGAGAGAGAGAGGGGGGGGGGGGGGGGGGGGAGAAGAGTAGAATTTACTGCCGTTGAAAATCTTTTCTCGTTAAACATTTCTCGCCCTGTGATAATTTATAATAGTTAGTGCAGGGTTTGTTTCGTTTTTTTCTTCTGTTCAGATCAGGCCTTGGGGTGACAAGCAAACCACCGTGTGGCCAACATACTCCATCGGCGGGGTGCCACTTATACGCCACTTAGCTACCTTAAAATTACAAAGTTCTATCTGCTCAGTACCTAGTTTTGAGAAATTTGACACCAGTAATTTTGAGTATTACAATAATTCTAGCTTTTACGAAAGCAATTCTTTGAATAACTCGATAACGAATCTGTCAAATATTCTTAACGATTTTGACAGAGTAGATAGAGCATTTGGTTTCTGATCTCGTGATTTTAGTAGCTTAATTAAAAGGGAGAAAAATATCAGAAAGAAGTTTGTAATTTTAAGATAGCAATTATATCCCTGGTCTTCTTTCTCTGAACTTGTATTTTCTTTTGTTTGTCTAGCTTTCTAGCGTCAATTTGCCAACGCAAGATTGTAGTCCAAGGAAAATGGAATCCCACCCCTAGGATATAAAACAATAATTAATAAATAACTAACTAAATAAATAAATGAATAAATAAATTCCCCTCCCCATAAAAGCAACAACAACAAACAAGCTAACGTGTAATAATAAAGAAAGAAAACCCCCGTAATACAGGGCCCCTTTAGAATAATCTATTTGTGCTGAGTAAGGCATTAAACGTCCACAAAATTACCCCTACTTTGGCTGGAACTTCAACCTTTCACACGTAAATCAAAACTCTAGCCTACTGTACTACAAAAACTGACATGATAAGGCATCGCTTGCTTTAAGTCAATTCTGGGTGAGTTGGAGAAATTGCTAATTGAAGGTTTCGCTCACTAACGGAAAGGTTAACTCTATAGAACTATATTATTATCAATCGTATCATTATCAGTCAGTAGGTCAATTATAGACGGCCCTGTAGAACGATCCAATATTCGAGGGTGACTGGTTCAAGGATGTCATTTGTGATTTAGAAAATGCTGCGAAATCTATAATTATCGACTCAGCTTTCCAAAAGTAAATTTCGCCCTCACATTCTTAAAATCGTCGTCTGTGTCGTTTGACACTACAGTAGGTCAGTAGGTCAACCTGCAGAATGTTCCGTTTCTAAAAAGTCACTAGTTCAAAATATTTGTAATCAAGCAGAGAAAGCTAGCTAGATCTATATCAATTTCAGAAGAAACAAATTTCTCCCCCAAATTCAAATTTTAAAAATCGTCTTTTGCGTATGACGAGACAGCTACTTAAATGTGGTTGTATCGCAGAGAGTGAAAAACACAGATGTATGGAATAGGTCAGGTAAGTTCTGAATGAGTAGATAAAATTTTCCTTTTACCATCATTTCCATTTAAAGATACGTTTGACAATGGGGAATATAACAACTAACGTCAGTTTTTCTGTAAACGTTGGACACCCATGAAGCCTGTCGATGGCTCGATTTCTCTCATGTTGAATTTAAAATATCTTTCTCAGGTAACAATATCGAACGTTGTTGCGGTTTTAGATGAACAGTACCTTAACTTCATTTTTTTTAAAAACAACAAAGAAAAGATTTGCTGTTTCACAAAATTGAATTTTAACAAGTTGACTTGTTTCTCGTTTGTCCATCGAGCAATGAAACACGATCTAAAATTAGCTTATGTCAAGTCTGAAACTTAATGCCGTAAATTAATGTGTGTTGTCAAGTATATTATAGGAATGGACTAGGAAAATGAGATTGTGTTTGAGCGTTGGGTTGTGTTAGTGTGTTAGTGTGTGTGTGTGTGTGTGTGTGTGTGTGTGTGTGTGTATGTGTGTGTATGTATGTATGTATGTGTGTGTGTGT
>NW_004797778.1:77437-79724 GCF_000002075.1 Aplysia californica | reverse complement strand
AGAGAGAGAGGGGGGGAGAGAGATGGGGGGTGGGGAGGTGTTCAATTGTCTTTTTGTTGGTTTTTACGCCCCTTCCACATAATTTAGAGAATTTAGGAAACGGGTTTCGACCCCCTGTAAGGGCCAACCAGTGCTAAGGGGGATACAACGTCCCAGCAGAGATACTCGATAACAATAAATATTCATCCCACTCGGGAATCGAACTCGGGTCATAAAGGGAGATGATATAGCTCCTAATGGCTACACCGAACGACACCTGTATACAGTATCTGATCAGACAGACTGAGATATTCGATGGTTTATTTATTTAATGAAGTTTTGCTTAAAGTAAATTAAGTAGAGAGAAGCCAATACACACGACAATGGCAATTCAGGGAAAAGACAGATGCACTGACGAACCCCAAGAACTTGGAGGCATAAAAAAGGAATAAAGGAATAAAAAGACAGGGCCTTCCAGCAGAGCCCCCCCCCCTCAACTGGGTTCTCACTGCTCTCATATGACTCAATCAAGAATTTTACTCCCGTTGGGGTTCCCACTCATCAACAAGAAAAAATGTCTAGGTTTTTACCCAGTTTTTCTCCTGAATTTTGTAACCATTTTCAATTAGATACTTTTTTAAAAAGATGAGCTGCACATGATGTGGTGATGTAGACAACACTCCGGATTTTGATTTCCAGGCTTTCTCCATTTTCATTCACTTTCATGGTGTTTTCGCAATTGAGAAATCTGAAAATGAAAATCCTGGCTTTTTGCTGTTTTCCCGCTAGGGTGGGAACCCTTTCCCCTTTCAATCCCCAAAAAACCCACGGTTGTTGCACTCACTGCGCTCTGATGGCCTCGGCAATGAAATGGTCCTCAGCCAGGTACTGTCCAAACTCCGCCAGTCCTCCGGCCTTGTCCAGCACGTCTCGTCTCAACATGCTGGACATGCCCGTAGAACAGTTGATGTTGACCGCGTTGGCGCTCAGACAATTCCTAGCCTGCATGGTGCCGAAGTACACCTGTTGATAGACAGCTCCGAACCCTTTCCTCGTGGCACAGTAGGGCATCTGTAGGACTAGACCCACGTCCGGTTCTAGCGACCATACCATGTCGTAGATGGAGTTGGGTGTCACTGGAATGGGATATTTACACAGATGTCATAAAATATGACACACAGGCATCGACCGTGTCACATTACACTCACACACACACACATACACGCACAAATATAAAACAAAACAACAAAACAGCACACACACACTACTATAATAAAACAAGACAGCACACACTCCCACTAATATAATAAAACAAGACAGCACACACTCCCACTAATACAATAAAAAAGACAACACACACACACACACACACACACACACACACACACACACACACACACACACACACACACACACACACACACACACACAAGTACACCACCCCCCTCCCCCCCCAAAAAACCCTCAACAAACCAACAACTTTGTCTGTTGATGTGCTAGTATAAATATCCACTCTGAATTTTTCTTCTAGGATCACTGTTCATGTGTTTTTTTTCAGTAAAGAGAAGCATATCGGCACAAAAAAGGTCGTTTAGTGCTGCGAAAAACCGACAGACAGAAACTATTGTAACAGAGGAGAAGTAAAGAAGTCGGATTTATCCGTCGTGCCCTCCAACCACCCGCCTGAAAGTTTAAAGATCAGTACAGTTTATCAGTTTATTTAGTGGTGGGAAAAGTAAGACCGACAGATAAACAACAGAGGGAGCGAAAAGAAGGAGGACTTACCTGTGGTGTCCTCCAACCACCCGTTTCAAAGATCAGTACATATTATCACTTTATTAAGTGCTGGGAAAAGTAAGACCGACAGACAGAAACAACAGAAAGTATGGATTTACCAGTAGCACCCTCCAACAACCCGCTTCAACGACCAGTACAGGCTATCAGGTGATTTATCTTAATATTCTTTCTTCCAGCTATCGACTTCTTCAACCTGGTGGTTCCACCCTGTCCTTGCAATGAGCTGAACGCTATCTTCAATCCGCTGTGGGTTCCCAACTACCAGGACAGCGATGTTCGCTGTTATGACGTGTTGCCTCTGTATCTTCTTTATGGACGGGTAAGAAGACAACTATGATGCTGCTGCTGCTGCTGCTGCTGCTGCTAATGATGATGATGAAGAAGATCGGATGATAGTGGATATGCACTATATAAGAGACTCTTCTTCTTCTTTTTCTTCTTCTTCTTCTTCTTCTTCTTCTTCTTCTTCTTCTTCTTCTTCTTCTTCTTCTTCTTCTTCTTCTTCTTCTTC
>NW_004797778.1:75420-77337 GCF_000002075.1 Aplysia californica | reverse complement strand
ACAGACAGACAGACAGACAGACAGACAGACAGACAGACAGACAGACAGACAGACAGACAGACAGACAAGAAGTAGAACCTACCAGTGGTGCCTTCCAACTAACAGAATAAAAAAATAAGGAACAACAGAGGGCAAGTAAACAAAAATGAGAGAGACCAGAAGCACCCTCCAAAGACTTGAGTAAAGCTATAATATATTATTGTCTTTCCCGTTCGAGTTATGAGCAATGTGAAGCACATAGACACAATAACTGTCATTTAGTGTTGAGATGAGAGCGTCATAGACAGACAGAAGCAAAATATATATAAAAGACTACAAAAAATACGACCAACCAGCAGCACCTTCCTACCATCCATCCTGTACTCTTGCTTGTTTGTTTGAATAGGGAGAAGCACATTGACACAATTCAATAATAATAATGGTCATTTAGGTTTGGGAAAAAGCAAGACAGATAGACAGAAACAACAGAGGGGAAGTAAAGAAGTAGGACCTACCTATGGCACCCTCCTACCACCCATTCTATACTCTGTGACAACGCTTACTTGAAATATATGTGTAGCAACCAACCCCCCCCTCCCTCAAGGAAAAAACAACAACAACAAAGCAAACCCCCCCCCCCAAAAAAAAAACACAAAAACAAACCAAAAACAAACCAAAAATCATTTGAATTATGATTTATATTCACGACTATAAACACACAGCACAATGTCATTTCAACACACGAATAGATAGAGACGTGTTTGGTGTAGGAAAGGGAGATTTTATATTTCATTCAATTCAAACACAACAGGTAAACCCATTTTACTGATAAAGCTCCTCACAATAAAAAAAAAACAACAACACAAAAACACAGAATAAATCTCTTATCAGACTCACCTATAAATAGTTTAGCGTCTACTTTTGGATAACTTTCTATCAAACTCTTGACCACGAGAATGGCCGGGTCATTGTCATCTTGCACACAGAAGAGCAGCTCATACTGGGAAAAAGGAGGAAAAGACAAAAAAATATAACAAATTATAACTTTATCCTGGCAAAAGAAAAGTAAGAGAGAATTTAGGTTAATTTTAGAAAGAAAGAGTTTTACCGCCCTAGCAACATAAATAAGTCATTTAAGTGCTGAAGAGTAGAGGTGTTACTAGGGAGTAGCATGCAAAGAAAAGAAGGACGGGTAGAAAGGACAGGTTCTTGGTAAGAAAGAAAGAGCAAACCACACTAGAGCACCTGCCAACCACCCACAAAGGACAGATAGAAAGGACAGATTCTTGGTAAGAAAGAAAGAGCAAACCACACTAGAAAACCAGTGAACCAACCACAAGCAAGAGAAAAGATAGAGACAAAGAAAGAAAAGAGAAGTATATACGTTGTGGTGATTTAATTTAAAATTAAACATGGGGCCCCACATTTGTGGCTGGAATGGAAGCCAGGTATCTTTAAGAAGATATATAAACTGATGTCTTTTTTTTAATGTAAATGTTTTACGGCGCTCGCAACTGCATAAGGTCATAAGAAAACTGATGTCTGAGGAGTAGTTATTTGGTGCTTCATATCACGCCTAGAAGACCTGAGTTTGATTTCCATGAGAAGAATATTTGTATCTCAAACATCTCCGTCTTTCTGCCGGGACACTGTATCCCTCTCAACCTGGGTTGACTCCGACATGCAGAATCAAAGCCAAATATTCAAAAGAATATTTATGAAAGAAAGGACGTAAAAATTTTTCCAGGTAAATTTTACATTACAGACCCTGCCATCTTCCTTCCTTAGAAAAGGTTGCATTTCTAAAGCTAAGCACTCGTTCACCAGCCTGAATCTTCCACAAGCGAGCCTAACATGATCACTGAAGCAGTGCATGCCACAAAAAGGCCTACGCCCATGTTAAGACCCTGGCCTCTCTCTCTCTCTCTCTCTCTCTCT
>NW_004797778.1:71171-72790 GCF_000002075.1 Aplysia californica | reverse complement strand
ACAGAACAGAGGGAAAGAAAAGAGGGAAAGAAAAGAGGGAAAGAAAAGAGGGACAGAACAGAGGGACAGAACAGAGGGAAAGAAAAGAGGGAAAGAAAAGAGGGACAGAACAGAGGGAAAGAAAAGAGGGAAAGAAAAGAGGGAAAGAAAAGAGGGACAGAACAGAGGGACAGAACAGAGGGAAAGAAAAGAGGGAAAGAAAAGAGGGACAGAACAGAGGGAAAGAAAAGAGGGAAAGAAAAGAGGGAAAGAAAAAGGGCTAGAACGCGGTACCAGTGGCACCATTCGACCATCTTCAAAGACACTTTTTTTGGGGGGGGTAAGAGTTTTACGGCACTAGCAGCACAATAAGGTCATATAAGAGCCGAAGAATAGATGTGTTACAAGAGAGTAACAAACACACAAAAGAAAGGGGAGAGATAAGGACGATAGATGTTTGACAGGAAAGAAGGACCAGACCACACCAGAGCACCCGCCAACCACCCACCTTTTTATATTAAAGGAGAGAAAAGAACAGAAATAGGACCTAACAGTGACGTCCTCCAACCACCCACTCTCCCTGCTGACAGGGCCCGTAACCAACAGTGTCATTATGAAAGCTGTCTATTTACTTAGGAGAGGCTTATAAACCCCGTGTGGAGAATTAAGTACATTATGTATGCCTCTGTTAACACAATGATCGATAGACCCCTCCCCCCCCTTCCCCACATACACATAGACCTACGCACACACACACATACAAGCACAGACGCGTGCACAGCATAACACACACACACACACACACACACACACACACACTACACACACATATACAGACAGACAGACAGACAGACAGACAGACAGACAGACAGACAGACAGACAGACAGACATACATACATACATACATACATACATACATACATACATACATACATACATATACATACAAACCGCAGTCAAGCACATACATACACACACAAATACACACGCACGCGCGCGCACAATACAGTATACACACACACTACAGTTAAACAAACAACACACTTATAGATAGATAGATAGATAGATAGATAGATAGATAGATAGATAGATAGATAGATAGATAGATAGATAGATAAATAGGGGAGAGACACAGATAATGACATATAATATACTATATACATAGAGAGAGAAAGAGAGAAAGAGAGAGAGAGAGAGAGAGAGAGAGAGGATAGAGGAACTGGTAGTCAGAGAGCGACAGAAGGAGATTTGCTGTTGGTACCCAGCGACATTTTTAAAAAGCCTCTTGAATAAGTTCTATTTTCTGCTGAGAATGTAAATATCTCTACCCCCCTGTTAAAGCAAACATACATATATATATATAATAAACACTCTAATGTGTACATGGGGGACGGGGTAGGGGGGGGGGCTTCTTCTATCAAGGATATCTCAGTATGTAATATTATTACGATGTTTACCAAGTTGAAACCCAGTACCGTCAAGAATGGGGACATTCTGTGTACCCTACACCGATAAAGAGACGTCATTTGGAAACGGCTTTTCTGTCACAGCGGGGACGTGGAATATCTATGTAGCTGTGTTTACTACGCTTGATAAATATATTATTCACACACACGCACACACACACGCACACACACAC
>NW_004797778.1:67855-68975 GCF_000002075.1 Aplysia californica | reverse complement strand
GAGACAGACAGACAGACAGACAGACAGACAGACAGACAGACAGACAGACAGACAGACAGACAGACAGACAGACAGATGAAGGAAAATTATATAGGTTTCACGCCCCTATCAACACTGTTAGGTTATTTAAAAGGCGGGGCCTCCGAGATTAACGTCCTCCGAAAGGACAGGGTCAAGGAAGAAATTCGTGTAAAGTGCCATTCCCAAAGGACACAACGTCGGTCTGAGCGGACAGAGGAAGGGGGTATGATTATAGGTATCGAAGGGTAATCAGGGAGGCACTCATAGCTTAGAGGTTAAGGTGTTCTCCTCTCATTCAAAGGTCCCGAGTTCGAATCCGTGTAGCGACCGGGAATTTTCTGCTCTAAGCAATGTTCTGTCGTCTGCTTTCGTCTCCACTTTCTGCCCCAACCTCCTCACCTCCTTTACCCCCTCCTCTGGACACATGACTCTTTTTGCAGCATTTCTACTGAAACTCTTTGGCTCCTTCTTACTGCTGTCTTTCCGACACACCCCCTTATCTTCTGGTAGGAAAGATCTACACCTAGCCTTCTCGGACAAGGGCGAAAAATCTCGGAGATGCCATGTGCAAGATGCGCACGTCAAAGATCCCTTGGTGGTTTAAATTCGATAAAAGTAGGCTTCGGCCGCCACCTGGGCAAAATTCAGAATTTTCTACCAATTGAAAATGTTAAATGTGTCCCGCGCGCTCATATGACCTAATGCAGTTGCGAGCGCCGTAAAACACTTAGCCTACCCAAAAAAAGGGTAATAATCGGATACATTATAATAATGTGGGACAAAAACGGGTAAAATCGCGGCTGAAGAAAGTGGGGCGAAAACTGATGCACCGGTCGGGGATAATTTGGTCAAACAAAGGATTTGGGTCTTTTTTAAACCATCACTTTCTGGGTGGACTTTAAGCACCAATTCAACCTGCTTGTTGTTTCTAAAACATTGATTTACCCTAGTTCCGTCTCTCTTTCACACTCGTTCGTTCAAAAATGTACTCCCTCTTTGTCTTACATAAATATGATGCAAGTTCTCTCTCTCTCTTTCTCTCTCTGTCTCTCTCTCTCTCTCTTTCTTTCTCTTTCTCTCTCTCTAACACACACACACA
>NW_004797778.1:64428-66192 GCF_000002075.1 Aplysia californica | reverse complement strand
TGGGGGCTGATACAGGGACGACGCTGAAGACACTTAAGTTTGGGGAGCCGGAAAGGTGTTTAAAAGGAAGACGCTATTGTTTGAGTTTGAGGAAGGCGGAGATGGTCGGGGGGAGGGGGGTGATGAGGGGGATTTACAGAGAGACGCTACCGGTATTGCAATTGTAAAGAAATTGTCTGCTAGATCTGGGTAGAGCCGCGTCTGTTTGGTCAGTTACATTCCTTATAATAATCGACACGAGGGTCGAAGAGGTAAAGCGTTGAGTCTTTCTGCAGCTTCAATTTTAGGTATAGTATAAGGTTTTACGGCGCTCGCAACTGCTAAGGTCATATGAGCGCGCAGCTTCAATTTTGTTTCTTTTAAAAAGAATTTTTAATTACTCCCTTCGTAATTTTCACCCCCCCCCCCCCAAAAAAAAAAAAAAAAAAAACCAGAAAAAAACCCTAGTGCGTAGTTGCTTCCGCCGGCTCATGGCACCTTCATGTCATGTAGACTACACACAAACGTTTTGCTTTATCCTCTGATGTACCTTTTTTTTTTTAAAATCAAATTATAACTTATTTTAATTAATGTAACAAGATAGCTGGTTCTTACCTGTACGCACGTCAGGTCATTGAGATATTCTTCTTCAGCTATAGATCTTCTTTTACGGATTTTTTTTTTTTTTTACAGTCCACACACACTAACCACCGGCCGATGTGTAACCAGACTAACTACAACCGTCTCACACTAGCAACACAGTTCATTCACACGCAATTCCGCTTCTCGACAGGAGTGCATTCTCGCTCACACTTTTGCTGCACACAACACACATGACAACATGACACGCACGTTTCCGACTCGTTCAAAAACAACCTACAATTAATATTATAACTATCAGATTAAAGGAAATTGAAATTGAAAGGATCATTTGAAAAAAAATATAAATTTAACAAAATAAAAATATTTTTTGAGAGGAACATGGATACTTTTTTTTCAGAAAGTCTGGACCAGAATAGTTTGAATATTGATAGAGACGTACAATTCAGCTGTTAAAAAATGCAGCATAGTCAATAACATTTACATAAAATAAACACAAAACTGAGTAAAAGTTAATGATCCATGCAAAGAACGCACAGTTTGATTATAAATCAAATAAGTTATCTGGGAGGGCTTGTTCTTTGCAGATTTATTTTGTTTAGACGCAGTACACAACTGAACGATGCAGTGCATCAGCTGACCTGGCACGTAATAAATATACAAAGAGTCCACTTCAACTTTAATACACACTCGAGACAGGCAAAGTGAGATTGAACCACTATCATTAACTACACGCTAGACTTGTTCGGATGAACGAGGATGAACGATCCAGTGCAGCCATAACATGCAGTGTATTACACTTTTTAGGATGA
Source organism: Aplysia californica (assembly GCF_000002075.1). NCBI lineage: Eukaryota > Metazoa > Mollusca > Gastropoda > Aplysiida > Aplysiidae > Aplysia > Aplysia californica. The sequence continues at coordinate 64,801 of NW_004797778.1, read as the reverse complement.
AGTCAGTTTCATCAAGACTTCTAAGCAAACAACTTTTAGAACTACAGGCTTATAAACAGACCACAAAATAGTAATATAGTAAAAAATAGTTTGCTCACCTCTGCAATACAACATTGAGGTTATTTCTTTATCTTCACACTCACACTTCAGACACTATTTCCTAAGTCATTTATTTCAGTTTTCTAAATTTTGGTAAGGTATGAAATGTCGATTACTTGTTTCATTTTCCACTATTTATATAGCAGGTTTATTTTGTATGTACCAAAAATAAGGAAAATCCAATATTGAGATATTTTCATTCCCTGCTAGCTCAAGCAATAGATTGACCTAGGTAAGCACCTATTCTTCTTTTAAAAACTTTTTCTATCCCCCC
>NW_004797778.1:60233-64161 GCF_000002075.1 Aplysia californica | reverse complement strand
GGGGAGAAAAACGGAAATCTTGCAATACTCACATTAGGATAGCACTGATTGAAACATGACTCTAGGTTGCTCTTCAAGTTGACGTCCACACCTGTCAGAGGTTTTATCACTGATACTCCGGGTAATCCATCTGCTGGCACTGGTGGTTCTAGTTTCTTATGTAGGTGGCGAATCCTGCAGGGGAAGAAAACAGATAAGAAGATGTTATTATCTTTTTTTTTCTTTCCCTTTTGTTTAAGGTTAAGGTATTAATTTTATGAGGGATTCCTGCATGGGAAAAGTATAAGTTGGTTTGTTGGGATTTTTTTTCTTTTGTTTCTGGTTAAAGTAAAGATGAACGAGGGATTCTTTTTATTCTATATATCTTATTATCAGTGGCAAGTCTTACAGGGGAGGAATACACGAGACTCTAAGTGTTTCAATTCCTTATTTCTCCCACAAGCCGTCCCTGTGGGTTGTGGTTGGAACAGCTGTGCTGATCATACACACTGTCAGAAGCTTGGTCAAATTCCTTTACGATGACGACAATACATTAATTACCCACAATAGCCGAAAATAGGTCTGTCTAACCAGGGGTTCTTTCATTAAATGTAAAACTAACAAATACGTCAGTTCAATCTATTCTTACTGGCCAATTTAGTGGTGTGCGTGTCACTCGTAGGTTTTGTATCAAAAGAGGGCTCTGGCACAATGGGAACCCCCTTCGGAGATAAAGAGAGTTAAAAAAAGATGTATGAATGAAGGATTCATTTTATTTGTCAGGCCTTAACCTGGAAAAATATAAAAGAAGCAGAGGAGCACAGGCAAATCATAACAATTTATAATTTGATGAGCCTTGTTTTCTAGATGAGGAAAGAAGAGAAAGGATGCTCTCTCAGAAAATATTTTGTCGTGGTCTTTTACCACCATCCATCTGTCCAGCTCTATTTTTTCATGCCAAGATGCCAGATGCACTGTCCAATTTACTCTTGGTCCAGTTTTACAATGACAAACAGTGACCAAATCAGCCCACCTATTAAATCCTGTAACAATCTCTGTGTCGATGGGTGGGTGAAATGCCACAACAGCAGCTTACACAGTGTGATGATTCATGATATCATTATCTCACAGAGATACTTAAATATGACAGAGCTTCCTGATGACACTCTCACATCCCACACGACATAATCTGTTGGTACTGTGGACTACTTTTCTAACAAAATAGAACCGCTTCAGTTCAAAAATTCAAAATCTTCAAAGGGAATAGTCAATAGTGACAAAATTTTCACAAATACGAGTATTGGGGGGGAGGGAGGGGCGGTGAAGGAAGGACTGAGGGTTTCAAAGGGAACAGGGTGCTTAAAATTTATCATGTCAATCTATTTTTATTGAAAGGCCTAGAAACTGGAACTCAAAAAAGTTTTAAACCCATCGTCTTTTTACCACTGGAGACAGAATTCAGAACTAACTCAGTAAGAATCATTCAAGAAAGATAAATACACACATTAATGTTATCATGTGAAGCAAATTGACTATTCTGAAATTGTCGGTAAAAGTAACATTGTGGACTCCGCCCTCGACATTTTTTATGTTAAAAAGTGTGTCTTTCCTGCATTATAACTTGAATAATGTCACGATGACCCATTAAAGGAAGGAGCCCCCCCCCCCTCCCCTTCCCCATGTGTGTAGTAGGTCAAGTATGTTTCCAGACGGAGGGCACAAGTTGTTAGGTTTTATGAAACAATCTTTTGAACAAAAAAGGAAAATAATATCTTTAATGCCAACAACAAAAATCATCTTGTGTAGAATCATCTGAACCAACCAGCTTAAAAAATTACTTAAAAATACTACGGACTTTCAAAAACAGAATCCTCACTAAAGCAGTACCAAATCCATATTCAGTGGCAATGTTACCTGATACCTGTATCACCAAGTGTGCTATTGCAGCACGTCCACAAGCCTCATTTTCAGGCACTTTTGACTTGTTTGAGGTAATAAATGTTGCTTAAATCCCCCCCCCCCAAACATTTGTATACATCTCCGCAGATTGTTGAGTACTTCTGAATTCCCCTTTTTAAGAGTATCAGATCAATTTAATAGGCCTACACAATTATTTTTTAAATTGTAAACATGTTTTTTAAGTGTTGTTTATAAATATCAAGTGCAAACTTCATTGCGAAAACTCTGAAACATTTAACTCGATCACTTCTAAAGTTGAAAATTAAAAGTTTACACAGCAGGACATGAGATCAGAGGTCTGGTCTAACCCTGTAACCTAACACACATCATCTTTTGTTTGTTTATAATTGTCTGTGTAAAGAGGAGAAGCACACACATGAAAACAAATAACCTACTCAGTTGGTTATCTTTTTTGCCTCCACATGTCACTATGAGTCATTAGACGTATTGTGACATGTGGAGGCAAAAAGTTTACAAGGCAGACAGACACAGAGAATAGGGGAAAGAACAGTCGAAATAGAAGGAAGATCGACAGCCCAGATTCAGATTCATGAACTAGATTTAGATCTTCATTGAATTGGCACCTTCCCAACCATCTGTTCAATTTTTGAATATCTCCTTCATTCTCTTTGGTGACAATATTATGAGCAGTTATTATAGCATTGAAAATATATGATTGAAATGCCTTTTTTCATTTCCTTTTGTTTTACAGTTTTAGCGGAGGCCCATTGATTCAAACTAGATCTCGATCTCGATCGGGGTTCTGGGGCAAAATTGTAATGAATAGATCTACCGGTTCAAGATTCTCCATCGAGAGATATTAAAAACTGGGGAAAATCATGAATTCCTATGGTTGAGACAAAAGAGGCAAAGTTGGTCCGCTGGTCTGGTATTCGTCAACTTCAATTTTACCGCTAGACTTTCAAACAAGGCCCAAAGCAAAATTACTGTATCTAGACAAGCCTGGTTGTTCAAGACAAAATTTAGAGGTCGACTATAGGAGGCCGTAGGGTCATGCCATGGTGTACGATTCATGATTCAAATATCAGTCCCCGGGAAACGGCTGTTGGAAAAAAAAAGAAGAAAAATAAGCAAAACAAACCCCAACAAAAACAAACCCTACCAAACTACTAATAGGCCTTGAATAAAAGAAATTTTAAAGTGGGTAGGCCTAGATCTAGATCTAGATCTATGTCTTAATTCCCGCAAACCGACCAGCAAACCCGTTAAAAAAAAATTAATTAATCAGGTGCGCCATGCCATAAACGAAGGTGGGCGTTGGCGGCGTTTCTACCTGAAGCCTGCCGCAACACGAGAAGGGCAACACTCGAACAGGCACCCGGCGGCGGCCACAGGCAGCCAGGTAGTTACCAATTCCGACGTCAACATAGGGCAGAATTGCCCAAAACACGCCCTTTTCGTCAACGCATTTCGAAGAACAGAGATAAAAGAAAGCATCAACTCACCCATAGCAGAGAGAAATAATGTGAACCACCCAGGAAAAGCTCCATCCTACTATGATAATAATCGCTAAAATAGTAGCTCCAATGGCGGAGTAGTCCACCGTCATGACTTCATGATGTTATGGCAATAGAGGGACCTGTCGGGGAATTTCTACTGCAGGGGACAGGAAACTAGGACCCCGGAACACATCCGGATTTTTCGCAAACAGCCACTCTTCTCTGTCGCCGGGCGTTTTTTAAAACTAGAAACAAAACGTGTGCTGTGTTTTCAAATATGACCCCAAAAAATGATACAGTCCTTGTTAAAATGTACGACTTTCGGTCAGAAGAAAGTGGCAAAATACACACATGGGGATGACATAAAATATAAGATAAATGAAGAAAACTGTCTGAACTCTGCCAGCAGCCAATGTGGACAACTCTTTTCCCCTCGGTGACGTCACAGGCGTCGCCCCCTCGCTCCCGCCTCGATTGCTGGTCGCCCGTCGTGACGCATACACAGACAGCCCGCCAAACCTCTCTCTCTC
>NW_004797778.1:57787-59088 GCF_000002075.1 Aplysia californica | reverse complement strand
CTTTCCCTTCCCCCCCTCCTCTGTGCCCCTGACTCTTAGAGCAAAAATTATTTCCATTCCAAACAGAAAACGTTTTATGTTTCCCGTGCACTCATTATGACCTTGTGGAGTTGCGCTCGCCGTATAACACCTACCAAGATGTGAATCAGACATGTAAATAATGGATTACCATTTATTTCCCTGCTCGAACGTTCTGTGATAGAGTGTAGGTCCATAAACTGTAAATTGTCTGTCCCCTCTATACACTAGTGCTGGGCGGCTAGGTTCCCGGTTGTTGAAAGCTAGGAATCGTAGGAATCGACCCCGAACCCAGTTCATTACTTTCTAATGATGTGATTTCTTCCGGTGGTTACTTAATTGGCTCCAAACATCTTCAGGATTTAGGATAACCTTGATTTTGGAATACTACAAAGTATCACTTTTATTTTTCAAATGTAAATTCTTTAAATAAAGAAGAAGATCCTTTGGTATTCATAAAAAAGAGGCCATACTTTTCTTCCGTAGCATTAATCGTGGTAAACGGTTCCGGAATCGATTCGTCGCCCAGCTCTACTATACACACAGTTCATGTGTATTAGGATATAGGATACTAACGTCCTTGCCTGTCAAGGCCAGCAGTCCGGACTGAGAAGGATACAACGTCACAGTAGATAGAGGTAGCCTAACCTTTAACATTTTCCTCATTGGGAATCGAACTCATGCCTCTGTGTGCTACAGCAAGAAGACTAAAAGCTACTCCACAGACACCGGAGTGGAGTCTTTCATTCGACTTTGTCTTTTTAGTTTTAGTAAGTGTTTTACGGCACTTGCAACACACTAAGGTGATATAAGTGCCGCAGATTAAAGGTGTTACAAGAGAGTAACAATCACAAAAAAAGGAGGAGAGATAAGGACGAGAGATGTTTGATAGGAAAGAAGAAACAAACCACACCAAGCACCCGCCAAAGACCCACCTTTGTCGTTGAGGGGTTTAACGGGTGGTTGATGGGTGCTCTGGTGTGGTTTGCTCCTTCGTCCATATCAAACATTCTATCGGTCTCATCTCTCTTACTTCTTTTTTTGTGTTTCTTACTCTCTTGTATCGCCTCTAATCTTTTGGGGCTTTATTGTGTTGCAAGTACATGTACCATAAACCTCTTTTTAAAACTAAAAATAGTAGTCTCTTATCCTGACAGTAAACCAGTCAGTGAAAGTGAACTTGAACTCTCCTTTCGGAACTTACTTGTTATTCATTGAACATCATCTTAAATCACAAAGTCCAAGATGAGTTAAACGTAAATCCTTCTCTCTCTCCCCCCCCC
>NW_004797778.1:49146-55608 GCF_000002075.1 Aplysia californica | reverse complement strand
GATGATGATGATGATGATGATGATGATGATGATGATGATGATGATGATGATGAAAGCCAGCACTATACTAATGCTTCCCCCGCCGCCCCCAACATCTGTGAGACCAGATACCCGTGAATAAGTCGTGTCAATACTTTGAATAACTGAGCCATCAAGTACTCAATAAAGTCGATATGAACAGATCTCTTTCTGAGCAACAATCTTTGTTATCAAGCATTGATCCGATAAAGTCACATGACTTGGTGGCGTAACATGACCATTCTTACGCTGTAGACTATTCGACATCGTATGATCTGTGACGTAATGGTTTCTTGAATTGGGACGAAGGATATGCATGTATTGGTTTTTGACGCGGTCTACTGAGAAGCTCGTACATAGCTTATTTGATACAGATTTTGTAACTTTATTTATTTTTTATCTATTATGATAACAGGTGTTTTATTCCCACATCGACACAATGGAATATCATTTAGGAGGCGGGCTTTAATACAGCATACCAGCAAAAAGAACCGATTCGAGGTACCCGATAATGATTAACCACTTTACTCAGGAATCTTACTCGGCTCTCCTGGATGCAACAGCGTAGCGCCAAACGACCACTACACTTCAGACAACGGTGGTCTTATATTTTAAACAAAACTACAGAGAAGCAGGGCTTATTAAGTAAAAAAGTTATTATTTTAATACCCTCCTGCACACAAGCATACACATATAAACACACTCACACACACAAATACCACCCCCCAACCCACGCACACATGCACACTCAAAATGAAAACACAAGGGCACCTTTTCAGTTTTGACGCCGTTTCTGATTCCAGTTTATGAAATACGAACTTATTAATTATCCAATTTATCTGTGTTGGCTAAAGGCCTTCTTAAAAGCCAAAAGAAAAAATGAACTGTATTTTACTTTGCAGACGACAGAAGACATTTTCTGTCTACTGTATTCTTCCTTTTTCGAATGTTTTCTCCTAGGCTATGATCGGGCGAAGAATAAATGTCGTACCCGGTAACACCCCCCCCCCCCCAATTAGAACAGTGCTTGTTAACCTCTTTATAGCCAGCGCCAACATTTTCCACCTCAGAGAGGTTAACATTTTCGTTCCGCCCTCCTTCATGCCTTTCCAGATGGGGCTTGAACTTGATGAAATGATACGCTATCACTTCCCGGGTGATCCCGACCACCCGCCAAAGTTACCAAAATCGCCCAGGCTGGCGAGTACTCTGTCGTGAATGACCCCACAGTACCCCTCAGAGAATGTAGTCTTTGGACATGCATACGACGTCAGGTGAGTTCAGAATGGGCTGGATTTTTAAAATTTGTTTTGTTGTTGTTGTTGTTGTTGTTGTTGTTGTTGTTGTTGTTGTTGTTGTTGTTGTTATTTGCGGTCTGGGGGCGGGGGGTAAGATTACTTTTACAGACAGGTGATTGTAAAACGAAGTGCGTGCATGCCAACCGTACAGTGCATTAGTACATATAAGTCAAGCAGTATTCAAGAACCCAAACAGCAAACTTAAGCCAGCCCCCCCCCCCCTGTCCACCCCCTTTTCTCCTCTCCACTTAGAGCTTCTCAACTGATCCCATACCATCCCATAATTCCATAGACATCCCATACACTACATTACCATCTCTTACCATTCCATACATTTCATTACCATTCGTTACAACACCTTACCATCCCATATCATCCTTCATCACCCCTTACCATAATAATACTATAACATACCGGTGTTGTGGGGTGGTTTTTTTTCAAGGCAACAGAATTCTATATTTTAAAAAACCCCTATCAATATAAAACCTTCCCATCACAAGTGTAAAATAATAAGACTTCTGCTTCGATGTCTTATCACACTTTCTTGATTCCAAGCGTGTTGACAGCGTCTCTCCTTTGGAGCATATCAAGGAAGTCGAGATCTGACGAGGGGAAGTTCTACTAGGATAATCTACTTCCTTTTTGTCTACAGTCCAGGCAAAACTGTATCATACATACAGCTAATCATCTGCCAAGAGACAAAATGTCATGCCATGCCATGCCATGCCATGCCGTACCATACCATCATACCAAACCATACCACACCACACTAGGTAGGTCGTTTTATACCGCACTGTATTGCAGCCTTGCACAGCATTGTGTGTACAGCTTTGCACAGCACAGCACAGCACATCACAGAATACTTATTGACTTACTACGCGGGCTATCTTTGGTATAATGATGCACTCAATTTGAACAATAGGAAAAAACAAACAAAACCTTTAAAAAGTTTTGAAAAGTAAATTTAAAAAACAAACTCAAGTGCAGATACGATTATAATCACAGCGGTTATCACAATGTCAGGCTGATTGATAGATTGATCATTCTGACCTAACCCCGACACGATAACTTTTTGTTATCAACTTTTCATGAAGTACAAACACAACATGAACACCTACTCTTGTATGTCATGGTAACACAGAGAGGGAAAATTCCGACAGAAAACCCACAGAAGTGGGAACAGGGACAGAAATGTTCCCAGTGAAGGAACAACATCAAATATTGGCTGCTTTCATTGTTTGTTTTTGTTTCCATGAGTTCTAGTTATGTCCACTTTTGAACGTGGCGAATCTTCCAAAGGATATAATATATAATTATGAATATCTCCACTGCGCCGCCATCAGGTCATGGTGGAGGAATTGTTACGACTACTACTATAATATCTATGTCCGTATATTTATATATATAATTATTATTTTCATGATATTATTGTTACTGTTATTACTATTTCATCACCTTTTTACTACTACTACTACTACTACTACTACTACTACTACTACTACTACTACTACTACTACTACTACTACTACTACTACTACTACTACTACTACTACTACTACTACTACTACTACTACTACTATTATTATTATTATTATTATTATTATTATTATTATTTTTATTTTTATTATTACTATAATAATATTTTTTAAATTATTGATATTGTTTTTATTATTGTTGATGTTGTTGTTGTTATTTTTATATTGGTTTAAAAACCAGTGCAATAGAGCGATAGCAGTATTGCTGAAGGATACTGCATAAGAAATGGAGTAGAGCAGGGCTGGGTGTTGGCACCAACACATTTTAATATTATGACATTCTCTCTCTTTTCAAATGAATGAGAGAACTTTGGACTTACAATAAGCACTGAAAAGACCTACGTTCTTTTCCTGAACAGTCCCAGGTGATACGCAGACTCTCTATCCTAAAATCAAAACACAACACCAATCAATGTTTACAGCTTTAAATGACTTGGTAATGTTTTGGCAGTAGGCAACAGTGCCTTCACATCTCTCCCTGCGTCGAAGTAGAAACAGCTTTTTGTGGATAAGTATGTGGGTCGGAAGCGCGCGCGGTTTGGGGGGGGGGGGGGGGCAATGTCCAGTGACCGAGTGATTTAATTAAATCTATGCGATAATTTGTGGGTGGTTGGCGTGTGTTTTAGTGTGGTTTGCTCATATCCTTCTTTCCTATCAACCATCTATCCTCGGTATCGCTTCCTCCATGTTTTTTTGTGTTATTACTCTCTTGTGACACCTCAAATCTTCGGTAGCCTACTTATAATATGACCTTATCGTCTAGTAAGTGACGCAGGACTCTTACTAAACCTGAACTAAGCGTGCACTCAATACCTATGAGTATGAGTCTTTTCTCTCCAAAGAAAATGATGATTAATCTTCATCCTCCAGGGCTGTGGGAAAACGACTTTTGGTCCAGTACCATCGATTATCTGCTGATGTTGGAGCAATAACCTCAAGCAAATAGTGTTGTATTTTGTTTTTCTTTTCAGGTTAATGAGGATGAAGATTGAACTGGAGAGATGAAAAGAAATAGCAGTGACGAAAAATTGAGGGAACGTGAAGTATGTGTTTTCTTGTTTGTGCGTGCGTACATGTGTGTGTGTGTGTGTGTTTATAAAAAGGAAGAACTAGCCCTTATTTGGTATTTTTTTTTAAAGCAACCCGACGAAACATGTCAGTTTGTTGTAACGACAAAGCAATCAGAAAAAAAAGAAGAAAAGAACTGAAACTGATCAGTGAGACAGGCAACTGGAACGAACAGCGTACCATGATCGCCAATGTATGTCTTACACCTGGAATCCGCAGACGAAGATGTCAGTGAATTATGTCTTTGGAAAGTCTTTCATTTTTTAAATCAAATAATAATTTTAAAAAGAAGAACGTAGCTGATCAAGAAGACTGACATCTGGAAAAAAAAGCGTACCATGATCGTCAGTGTCTGTTCCACATCTGGTACCTAATAACGAAGAACAAGTCGGCGAATGATACACTTTGGAAAGTCTTTTATTTTTCTTAAATAATTTTTTTTAAAAACATTTTGATCAAGAAGACAGACAACTGGAAGGAATGGTGTACCAGATCTTCAATGTCTCTTCCAGAACAGAGTTAACGGAGTCTAACAAATCGCCACCCTGGAATTACAAAGTTTTATCTGCTCAGTTCCGTACTTAGTTTAGAGAAATTTGACATCAAGAATGGAAGTCTACCATAACCTAAATTCTTTAAGTCTTTGATCATAATATATCTCCAGAAAATACTGAAACGCTAATAGTAGGACAGTAGCTTACACACTTGTTAATGGCCCTTATTGTTTCAAACTGTTTCAAAACCATTACCTGCACAGGCGTCTTATAGTGTAATGATAAGGCATGTAAATTCTCAGTGCACCCAGTACGCCAGAAGACATTAATTAAATTCCAGAGCTATAAGGTTGTTTTTTTGTTGTAGTTTTTTTGTTTAATCGAACATCTCGGTCTGTCTACTATGATGTGCACAAGTATCCCACTCAGCCCAGTCACGATATGACATTAAGATTGTAAAACTTGTTTCCATGTTCGACGGCGTAAAATATCATGTACGTGGTACGATAACATACAGTGATTTCTAAGGACAAGGCCACTATTTGATGCCTGCACTTACTTTCGGGTGGAATCATGACAACACAACAGAATACTCTTTAAAGGTTTATAGGGGTCTCTCGTGGTCTAGAGGTAACGGTATTCGCCTCCCATTCAATATGTCCCGGGTTCCAATCCAGACAGCGACGGAACACATTTTTCTTGTTCTCTGAATTTTTTCCCCTTTCACCTCCTTTTCTGTTCTCTTACCATGTTCAGTCGTCTGCTTTAGTCTCCACTTTCTACCCCCACTCCTTTTACCCCCTCCACTGGGCTCCAGACTCTTTCTGCAGCCTTTCTACTGCTACTCCTTGGCTCCTTATTACTGTCTTTCAGCCACACCCCTGATCTTATACTACCTATAGCTTTCTCGGATAATAGCGAAAAATTTCGGAGGTCCCGTGTGCAAGTTGCTCAAGTTAAAGATCCCTTGGTGGTCTGAAATCGATGAGAATGGGCTTTAGCCGTCACTCGGGCAAAATCCCAAATTAAGTCCTGCCAAACTTTTAAAAATAATGTTTCATGAAATTAATGTGTCTAGCGCGCTCATATGACATTATGAAGTTGCAAGCGCCGTTAAACACTTTTCAAAAGAAACAAAAACAAAAGAAGGGTTTGAAGTCCACTGACCTTCTCTGTAATAACTTACTCTGAATTTTAACCTTTGGCTTTTCACTTTCTCATCGTCCACAATAAGATAAATCTGCCACTTATGCCACTTTAACTTGATCCTGAGCTTGTTTTTGTTTTTACGTCGCCCATTTCGTGTACCCAAACTGTAATATCTACTTTATCTGAATTAGTGTGAATGATTTTAAAAATATTTTAAATACTTATAAACTAATCTTAATCAAGTTCATTATCTCAGCTAAACGGATCCTTTCCGTTTCGTCTCTCTCTCTCTCTCTCTCTCTCTCTCTCTCTCTCTCTCTCTCGATCTCTCCCCCCCTCCCTACTTTCCACTATTTTTTTTTAGGCGTATCTTTTTTTCTTTATCAACAAACTGGCAATTTGAATAAAGCTTAATTACCATCTATGACGTGAAGAGGAGAAACAGATTACGGTTAAACAATGAGAGAAACGAGAGACAATCTGTCTATGCGTCCTAGAATACATCATTTCACTCACAACGCATTGTGTCATTCACTTGAGCCTGATCAGCCCTGTCAGTCCTGTCACGGACATGATGTATCGTTATAAATGTATTGTATAGTGTGAGTTCTGAACTGTGCGTGATGTCTTCGTGGCGGGTGTTGTTGAGATAGATAGATAGATAGATAGATAGATAGATAGATAGATAGATAGATAGATAGATAGATAGATAGATAGATAGATAGATAGATAGAGATAGACAGATAGATCGATAGATATATAGATAGATAGATAGATAGATAGATAGATAGATAGATAGATAGATATGTATATACCTTAGGTATGCATAATCTAAAAATCGAAATACACATTACGGAGCGATTGTAAACCTTGAATCTGCAGGTTCAGTGATGTAACACT
>NW_004797778.1:14146-46646 GCF_000002075.1 Aplysia californica | reverse complement strand
CCTCCAACCACCCGCTCATACAAACACTGGCCATTGTATATTATATAGGTCTTATTCTAACGCCCCTTTCAACACTATTGTAAAACTTTATAAGGTGGACTTCCGAATTTAACGTTCATCTTCGACAGGACACAGGCAAATAGGTGGAGAGCCTTAAAAATCTTTTCGAAACAACTCAAGTTCAGAACATCCTGTTACATGTGCGGAATTTGAACAAGGGCCACCTATTCCGTAGTCAAGCATCAAGATAAGATAAGATAAGATAACATAAGATAAGATACATCTTTATTGTCCAGATCCTGGCACATTGGTTTGGTGTTCCACCACGAGTACACACACACACACACACGCACACACACACACACGCACACACACACACACGTACACACGTGCACGCACATGCACACACAAGTAGGCTTACAATCACATACATAATATAAATGAGCAGCAATACCAACAGTAACTAAGGGTAGCCCTCATACAAACAGCGCACGTCACAAGACCATATTGTTTTTAGTAAGTGTTTTACGGCATTTGCAAATCAAATGGGTCTAGTTTACAAAGGTGCCGAATATTAGAGGTATTACTAAAGAGAAACAAACACGGAAAAGGAAGAGAGAGAGATAAGGACGATAGATATTTGTTGATAGGAAAGTGAAAGCAAGCCACACCAAAGCACTCACCCTCCAATGGATTTTTTTTGGGGTATTAGTAGAGGTTTTACGGCACTCGCAACTGCATAAGGTCATGATATGAGCGCCTAGGGGTGGATGTCAACAGAGAAGTCCTTACAGGGAATCAGACTTACTCTGCTCACCTCTCTAGCCTCAACAGCACAAAGTCTGCTTCGACTATCAAGACACCCTGGAAATAGCCGGCCACAAGAGTGTGACAAACATACAAAAGAAGTAGAGGAAAATGACGATAGTAAGGATGAAGAAAGAAAAAGCAGCAGTTCCCTTTTGTAGTTCAGGCATAGCTATCATCAACACAAACACACAAACAAAGAAAACAGTACAGAGCATCGACGTTATGGCATGAACATTTATTATAATAATGTATAGTTACGTTGTTAGGAAGGAACCACAACAGTCTTGTTTTATTGTTTTATACAATATTGCACGTAATCATTGTTTGTCAATTCAGCATCGATTCACATAAATTATACAATATATCGTGTGCGGTCGCAAAGCATGCACTAAATAATACAATACAATACCAAATCGCTGAGCTACATTATATTGATAATAACAACAACAACAATAATAGTATATCATGTAATATAATAGCATAATAAATACGTCATTTCCAACAAGCTGTGAGAACAATAGCAGGTCTGGTCCGAAGCTGAAACTAAATTGTAAACAAAACAGCAAAATATAAATCGAGTAGATCAAACATGATTTTTTTTTAACATGAAAAAAAGAAACAAAAAACAAATACAACCCTCCCCACACCCCCAAACAAACAGACAGGCAAAAAACAAACCTGTAGTCAAGCGTATAGTCAACAACAAGAATAAAACTTAGCCTGTTCAAAAATTCTAAAACGCTGGCGGAGAAGTAGAGGGAGAAAACCCCAGTGTGAATGACCTCCACCAAAAATTTTTTAAGATGAGCACCAGAACATTCAGGAGACAGCCTGCTTCGTGCCTGCCTGTCAGGACTAACTAACCCGGGGGTTCTGGTCGGATACATCACCACAGAAGACGAAGATACATATCAAATAACTTCCTCACGAGGTAATTATTGACTTCCCATATTTAGCTTTTAGTTGAGTTTTGGTAATAGACGGGTTGCACGAGTGCCGAAGATCAAAGATGTAGATCCTTCTATTACTAGAGAGTAACGCACAAAGAAAAGAAGGAGGAGAGACACGGACGATATGTCATGTCTGATAGGAATAGGAAAGAAGGAGCAAACCCCATCAAAACACCCTCCAACCACCCACTCTCACATGGTTTGAACTAACATCTTTAGCGCGAAGCAGCAAAGAGTCTAACCATTACACCACAGAAGCCGATCTTTGTAGATAAAATTCCACTTATTTGATGCCTTCTATCTGCTCACAACGGCCGACAGCCCATAACCAAGACACTACAGACGCTAATAACAGAGTTAGATAATCAGAACTTTAAAAATACCCAAAGCAAAAAAAGTACCCCCCCCCCCCCCCAAAAAAAAAAAAAAAAAAAAAAAAAAACACCACAGAAAAAAACAACAGTATCAACAACTAATACAACACCAAACGAACCCATATCACCTAACCCTTCAGGTAGAGCTCAGAATGAGTCGTACACTTTGAAGTCTCCAACTTGACCAACCACATCATATTATACGCGCGTCCGCCGTCTCCATTCTCAGTAGAGACCAACACGGGAAGAATGTGCCAAAGCCAATGTATCTTGCTTTAGAAAGAGCGCCCAATGTATCTTGCTTTAGAAAGAGTTCGAAAGTTGACTTTCCCAAAGGTAAATCGCCGAATGCCTCATTCATTAAGAAAAAAAATAGTAATAAGTTTCAATACGAGTTTTGCGGCACTTGCAACACAAATAGGTCATATACGTACTGAAGATTAGAGGAGTTACTTGAAAGTAACATATAAAGAAAAGGAGGGGAGATACGGCCGATACATGTTTAATAGACAAAACAAAAATTTAGTCTGAAATTAATTAGGCCAGCGAGTCACCCGTTCTGACCATCGATCACTGCCTGGCCCCTGTACAGTGTAACGGTCAGACACAAAGAAGTGGCGTGGGGTCTCTCTATCTATCGGTCAGTTATACACAGACAGACACAGAGTGTGGGTGGTGTGATTGTGATTGTCGAAACCAAACAGGTCAGAACAGGTCGTGAGACCCTCACACTCGTTCGGACCGGCCACAGACAGGACAATGGTGTTCACCCTGACACAAACCCCCAAGGTCACACACACAGACAGACAGACACACACACACACACACACACATGATATCATGGGTCAGAGTAAGTAAATAGTAGGCGAATGACCCCCAAAGCGACCCACATTATGTGCCCCACAGAAACTGGAGACTCCCAGACGTGCGTAGTATTAGATCAACAAAGAAAAGTTCAGAGCGAGGCTCACGAACAACTGATGAGTAGTTGGTGGTCAAGTAAGATCCGAAAGGAGGGCTGCAGTCGACTCTTACTCTTACAAAAACACGACGCTTTCACTGCTGCGCCACCGCACAAATATAGATAACTACCCAATGTCGTGGCCACATCGTAATCAGGATATCGTCCCCTGACAATAATTAATTGTAGTTGTAGAAGTTTCATGTCCTCATTTTGTTTGACCATTTTGGAGGACGTGTTTCGACCCTGTCTGACAGGGCAAACCCGGACTGAGATGGGAGCTACGCCCCAGAAAAAAGACAAAGATAAAGGCCTACTCGATAAAAAAAAAAAAATTCTCTACCATCATAGTGGCACCCTCCAACCATCCCTACAGACGGAAACAATAGATGGAAAGAAATGAAGTAGGACCTACCAGTGGTACCCCCCCCCGGGCACAGAAGTATCCACTTATCAATCAGAAATCCCACTCACCATCAAACCCCCCCCTCCCACGCAGAAGCCAAGACGAGGATGAGAGACAACACATTACACGGTACAGTCCACTCCTCAGACTCAATATAACATGTCTGACCCTTGCTACAAGTACAATACTTCATTGCCACCTTCAGGTTAATTCATATTAACCAGGTTATCATAAGTTCACCGGCGGGGATGAGTCACAATTCCCCACACACGTACCGCTATCTGATACCTCCTAGTCAAGGAGACTCCTAGTACAGGTATACACTATCTCTGCCATCACGTAACAATGAACTCTTCTCCTATCGTCTTGAACCTGGACAACCCAACCTATTTATTCTCCGCCGTCTCCTCACTTGTCGCACTGAGAAACAGTTTCCTTTTTCTCCTTCCTCCTTTCAATTTTCTTTTTCCTCTTCCCCTTCTTCCTCTTATCTTCGCCCAGAAAAAGCTTTGTATTACTTCCTCCTTGATCTACTTCATCTTTGTCTCCTTCTCCTTCTTCTTCTTTGTGTTCTTCAAGCGCCAGTTCTGTAACGTGGGTGGTTGTAGTTTCTACGGGTTCTCAATTTCAAATTTTCTCTCTGTTGTTTCCAAATTTGTCTTACTCTTTTCAAGCACTAAAGGCCCGTTGTGTCGCCGAGCTTCTCTCCTCCCCCCCCCCCACCAAAAAAAACAAACAGATAAAACACAACAAAAATAAACAACTAATAAACACCACCCCACCCTGTTTAAAAAAACAAAACAAAAAACCCCCAAAAAACTGAAACAATAAATGGGTATCACGGTTCACCCACTCATTCATCATTCCTCCGTTCGGATGCTCTGAAAAAACAAATAAACTTATACTTATACATGATGTTTTATCACTATATATATATGGTTTTTCCCCTTCACTTGTCAGTAACAGTTCTCTCACACAGGTACTTCACCCGTCAAAACACAGATGTTACATCACATTACATTTGGTGCCAGTCTACCCTGGTTCATTCTACTGTGCATTTTCCACAATACTGAAACTGACAAATTAATGAACTTTTGGCAATTTGATGAAGTCCATCATGCGAGTATTCCCTCACCATATCAAAATGAAAGTAGACCGGGTTGGGGAAAAGGAGGAGGTGAAGGTGATGGTGGGGGAGGGAAGGGAGGGAGAGGGAGGGAGGGTAGGCGGAGTGCTGACACGGCCGCATTTGTGTCAGAAACGATGCTTTTTTTTCTCTTTCTCTGCACCTCCCCCCCAAAAAACACCATCGTAAGCAAAGTAAGACAGCTTTTGGGTTCCACACCCCTGTCAACACTGTGAGATCATGTAAGTAAGAGACAGATGGAGGCTCTACAGCTAACCCTAACAACAACCCATTCGGCAGTATAGTCAAATAACAATAACCTTTGCATTGGTTGGTAAGATCATGGATTTCAGTGAGATAACATGGCAAAAGTAAAGTATAACCCCCCCCCCCCCACCCCCATGCCCCCGCGCACCACGAGGATCACAACCAGCTGTGTGTCCTGTTCCTGTAAGACAAAGCTGCGGTCCTATTTGAGACTCACATTGTGACCACAGACCTGCGCACTAGCTCAAGCATGCTTCAAATAGACGTGGGGGGGGGGGGGGGGGAGGGAGTGATTTTAGAAAGACATACAAGAGTTAGTTAATAAATAAATAGCTGTAACTGAAACACAGAGAACACAGGCGGAGCTACACAGCATGACATTGAAGAAAAAAAGACCCCCAAAAAAACAAAAGTGAAAGAGACAACAGTTATGTCAATGAAAGCATAGTGGTCGCAATTATAGACATTTTTCCTCATTTCATTTGAAAAAGTTAATCATCATCAGCCTGACAAACTGCAGCTTCGAAATACACCAGTCACACAATCTTTTTAGCCATATAATATGTTAAAATTGTAACACTTGTGAATGCTGATAAATTATAACTGTGCTGTTCTGTGTTGAAAGGCTATGGCAACAAATCGACAAATTGCAATGCTGTCATGTAGATATTTAAAATGTCTAGCAGCTGTTTAGATATACTAAACCCAAAATTTTATTTACTTTTTCCAATTACAGTTTCTTACTCCATGTTTCAGTTGCATGTTCTCAAGAAACATTAATTTGTCAAAATTCAAAATCTAAATACGTTAAAAAAAAGGTCAAAAAAAGAAATATATAAATTAGGTTCAACTGTCAAAAGAATGAAACAGTTTACCTCTCTTGAAAAAAATCAGGGCTTAAAACATCTGAACAGCTTGCCGACTGCAAAATTGTCACAGTAATAACACAATTGTTTGAGTCAATTTTTCAAGTATTTAGTTATACAGTTTTTGGTATGGTGAAAACGTCTGTCAGTTGTTTCATATCCTCAATACAGCAGGGCTTTGTAAACTTTTTTTCTGAGCATGAAAAATCCAACGATTGAGATATTTTCCCATTTAATCGAATAAAAAGGAGGACTACTGTTGATGAACGTTGTTGGGTTGTTTTGTGGTTGTTGCTGTTTTGTTTTTTTTGGGGTGGGGGTATTTTTGTTTTCTCAAAATACCTAAAATTGACTAGGACAATTGAGTTATGACTGACCAAATGTAAGTGGGGTTGAAAGGCTACAGCAACAGTCAACAGGGTTTTGAGTACAGAGAAGAACATCAACACAATAACAGTAGTTCAATATTGAAAGATTGAAAGAAAGTATGACAGAAAAAGATTGACAGAAACAACTGAGAGGAAAAAAATAAGTAGGATCCACCAGTGGTACCCTCCAGCCACCCACCCAGCAAACATCATCACAGAAAAGCATTCAGCAACAGATTCAGAGAAATCAGAAATGTAAGAAGACATCACACATCTCAACAACTCATCTGTCAGCAACATTTTGAGACAAGCCATAAACAAAAAATGGACAAGCATTTCTATGAAACTTTACGTGACTAAAATATATGGATGCAATATAACAAAACATGTTGAAAAATAAGCTGATCTTTGCTGGTACATATAAATGTTGAGCCTTGGTAAAGAAAATAAATTTCTCCAGAAAAACTGTAACTGTGGATGATTGCTATACCCTTTGACACGATTTATAGCTGTAACTGTGGATGATTGCTATACCCTTTGACACGATTTATAGCTGTAACTGTGGATGATTGCTATACCCTTTGACACGATTTATAGGAGGCAGGAAAGGTCCACCCTGTCTATCAGGGCCAACCCGGGCAGAGAAGGAAACAACATCCCCGAAGAGCCCAAGACACTTGATTAAATAAACCTCCCCAAACAAGAGCAAAACTCATATCTCTGCATGCAACAGCAAACTGTTTACCCACTACACCATATATACGCCTCAATAGTCTCAGTCATGACAGAAATCTTATCATATTACAACTTATGGTCCACTGCAAAAATCTATCATATATAAAAACAATGAGATCAGGTATACCTTTAAATTCTCAATGGATACTAGAAGCGCAACCATTTTTAAACTATACTAGCCATCCATAAGAACATGGACTGGACTGGATATGGCAGAGTGAGCAACGGCAGCTTGTGACCGTGAAAGATGGAGGGTCATGACACGTCAACCTTTGAGTCAGAGATGACACCTACAGGTATCCAGGAACTGGCCATCCTCTCAAACGAAAGTGTACCAAGAACTCCTCTAAAAAAAATCGAGAATACAGACCAACCTGCTCTAAAGGCCATGTGTCCAAGACAATCACCTGTAAAACAACCACTTCTTACTCTCCCCCCCCCCCCTTCCTTCTCTCTCTCTCCCCCTCTTTAACTCTCTCTCTCTCTCTCCCTCTCTCTCTCTCTCTATCTCCCCCCCCCCCCCCCTCTTCCTTCTCTACATATCATAATACACTGCTCAAGACATCCACCTGTCTAAGACAACCACCTTTGGGAGGCAGGCTGCTTCATCACTTCCTGTCAAGGCTAACTCAGCTAGGCTGAGAGGGATACAATGTGCCAGAAGACAGACGGAGATACTCATCGGTGTGCGGCGGCCAAGCACGCCATTACTACCCCACAGGTACTGGTGTACACCACAGACGACTGCAGTACAAGGTGACCAAAAATAAGGAGATCCCCCCCTCCCCCCCCCCCCAACACCTTGACACACAGAATAGCAACAAAGGTGGGAGAAGTCAATAGGCAAAACCAATAGTAAAGAAACGAAGTAATTGAGGCAGTAGTGTGGGAGTGGAGATAATATAATGCTATAAGGCTGAGACAGTCAAGACAAAACAAAAGAAAAGAAAGAACAAAAATGAAAACCAACAAAAATCTATCACAGGGGAGATAATAAATAAAACGTCAGTTGCACACAGCAGCAGGCAAAATGGCAAGCAAACATGTCATGATATAACAAGTACGAAATTCATTCATACCAAAAATACAAAACTTACAAAACACTTTCTTCTGCAGAATGAGCTAATTGCACACAATGTGTATATATAAATATAAATATACTTACTTCCCAAAGGTATAAAGCAAAAATGTCACATCTGCAAAAGTTACATTGAGAAATACAGTCATGAGTGCCAGCAAAGCCACATTTTATATCCCTTCAAAGACATCAAGTCTCCCTCGGTGGCTATAAAATGCTGCTTCCAATTTTTCTCAAAAGTCACATCTTATTCCAAATTGAATCTCCTGCATTACCTCAAACAATTTTTTTTCTCATAAACATTCTTGGTGATAAGACAATCTGGCTTGGTACCAGCAATCTGTGAGAACAAGCAACAAATCAGAGTGACAAGGCATTTATTCCATTGTCTCACAAACTACAACAACAGGAGACTAGTTTGTCGGAGATAAAAACTGCAGAGGCTGAAAGAGACTGAAAGAGGCTGAAAGAGGCAGAAGCACTTGAGAAATCAGAAACTTTTGTACATTTTTTTTCCTTTTTCATTTTGTAAATAAATATATAGGTGTTCTATGCCACCCCTCAACACAGTATAGAGCATTTACAAGGCGGGCTTCAACCCTGTCTGTCAGGGCTAATCTCGGCTGAAAAGGATACAATAACCCCGCAGAGAGGCGGAGACGTTTGATAAAAATTCTCCCCAAGGAGGAATCAAACTCAGGTCTTCTGCATGCCATGGCAAAGCCCAAAATAACTGCACCACAGACACAATTTTTGTGTGCACTTATTCATATTTAAAGTACGACAGCTGTATGAAAAAAAAAAACCTTTAATTTAAATCCTCAAAACTAACACTAGGCAAGAAGACAAATCGACCGCTTAGTGTAAGATTGCAATTCACCATTTTGAAAAGTTATGTAGAGTGAGGGAGTCTTACACTGAACAGCCGAAATATAGGCAAGTAAATCTTGACAAAATGACAAAAGTTTGGGCGGGAAAAAAAAATCAGACCAAAAACTGCCAAAGTTTCCTAAGCAGCTTGGCAGTACATGAACAGAAGTAGAAAGAGCAGATGTCATCCAGAGCATCTACTGACCAACTACCAAAGCTGGAAAGACACAAAAAAAAAAATCTACAAAGACTAGAAATAACTTGAAAGCTCAAAGGGAAAAAGTAAAAGAAAAGGTAGAGAAAAAAGAAGTACGAAGTGAAAGAGAAGGATAAAAAAAGGACACGATGGAGAAAGGAGGGAGTGAAGATGGAGGAAGGAACGCGTGAAGGAGGAGGGGAAACAGCAAAGGGGAAAGGAGAGTGTGCAATATAAGCAGGTATAAGTCAAGAACATAAGGGCAAAAGTGTGGGTATGCATACAAGGTTACAGTGTTCACAAGGTATACAAAGGTAAAAATTTTACACAACTGTCAACACAATATAGATAATTTAGGGGGCAGGCTGCTTTGATGCTACTTATCAGGGCCAGCCCGTGCTGAGCGAGATAAAGTATCCCAGCAGGCAGACAGAGATATTCAATAAAATAACTTCTCCACACAGGACTTGAACTCATGTCTTCTGAGCGTGGCTGCAAAGAGCCTAACCTCTACACCACAGACGACAGTGTTCATGTAGTGTGAAAATATTCTCGTCTGCTTAAACTTTAAGTAAATGTAAGTCTACAGCCATTGTCATTGCAGCTGTTTTACATTCCTAATGACACAATTTAGATCATTTAGGAGACCGGATGCTTTTACGCTACCTGTCAGGGCCAACCTAGTCTGAAAGGGATAACACATCTCAGCAGATACATGGAGATATTCGATTAAAACCCCCCCCCCAAAAAAAACCCCATCCCCCAAAGAGGAACTGAATTCATGTGTCTTGCATGTGACAGCCAAGAGCCTAACGGCTCCACCGCAGATGCCAGTACAAATACACAGCAACATGACAAAATGAGACACACACACACGTCATATTATAACAATATCGAACAATGGGTATCATCAAGCAACAGATCTGTTCAAGCCTTTCAAGTAGGTGAACACAGTATCAGCACAGCTACTTTGGTTCCAAAGTTTTATGGTCAATTCAAGTTGAGGTGTCAGAACCTCACAGCTTGGAGAAAACTGGGGTTTTTATCCTATATGTCTGGAAACAGCTGAGAGCATCATCAAGCAACATTCATTTTGTCACCTTGCTACACAAAGTATCTGTTTAGAAAAATGACTAGTTCCCTAGAGAATAAAAATAGAACAGAGGGTCTTTTTAAAGTAAAACCTATTGCACCAAGCATTAGCACTGACCTTGTAAAATCTTGCTTCCACATAACAACAGTTATTTTTTTCCAACCCACACATTTGTTTTTCCAGTAAGTCGAACAAGCAAAAATAAATGAGAGAAAAAAAAATATGTAGAAAAAATAATAAACCCAGCTTCAAAAGCACCATCATATTTTTTTTCAACATTGTCAAAAAATTACAAAAACGGAGCAAAAATTTAACAAATTCAATAAAAATAAATAACAAAGACAAAAAAAAAATTGGTCATGACCTCCACAAACCGAATCTAAAACGTAAAAGTAATGTACAACTCCCAAGGGTGCCATTTCCCATTCCAGTAAGATGTAACTCTAATTCCCACTGTGAATCCCAGTGTTGCACACTAGGTCAAACAGTTTGAAATGAAGGAGGGGAGGGGGGCTACACTTTACTTTTACTTTTACAATCCAACTTACAATTTAATGCAATTTTATGAGAAGAAAAATAAAGTTCTTAATTTTGCATCTTGTGACCATGGAGAAAAAATCAGAACATACCCATGAGAGGTCTCCACCCCCTCAACCTCCTCCCACCTCACCACGCCATCCCCCCTCCCCTCTCCTCTGACCGTACCTTCACTCAGAGAACCTTTCAAATATCGCTGAGCTTGACTTTTCACACAAACATATATAATGTCAAACAAAAAGCATTCGACCAGCCAATAAGTAAAAATAAAATTCCATACTTTAAATAGCAGATTTGTGAAGACTAGGAGGAGCGAGACGTATCTAGACACAAGATACAGAAAAAAATCTTATTGTTTTAAGCACAAGCAAAAAAGAAAAATAACAAAAAAAACCCCCACAAAAACAACAGACTAATAGTATAGCATCAAAGGTGCACTGCGTGTAAAAAGCAACATGGTTAGACAAAAAATGCGAACATTACGGACAGATGACTTTTTCAAACCGGTTTGCCCTGTAAGCGGTTCGAACCTGTTCCCTTAAGTACGAGATGAAGCCGTCCTTCTTCAGATCTACCGTGATGACCTGATGAGGAAGAAATGAAATGAGGCTTAGAGTAAGAAAAGAAAAGCACATTTACATGATAAAAGTCATATATAGAATACAGGAAAAAGCAACAGGAAAAAATCAGACGGAAGAAAAGAAGTAGGATCTATCTGTGGCACCCTCCAACTATCCACCGAAATTTGAAGCAAAGCAAGAGTAAGAAAAAAACCCCGAAACAAAGCCAGGAAAGAACAATAGCAATGAAGGACTAATCAACCGTCTACAAGGGACACTTGAGAGAAAGAGAGAAAGACACAAAACAAAACCCCGTAAAGTTTGGTTTTAGTGAGAGTTTAACAGCACTAGCAACACAAACAGGTGATATAAAAGACAAAGATTAGAGGTGTTGCTAGAGAGTAACACACAAGAAAAAAAAGGAGAAGAGGTAAGAAGAATGATAGAATCAGATATTTCTGTGTGTGCCCGGTGAAAGGTACCATATGACACATTGTGAAGAATGGCCTTTTATTGCTCTTTCTCGTACAAAAACCATTTCTGAGCAACTTGCTTTTTAAATTTTTAAAAAAGCTTGTGTGTTTTGTGAGATCTAGTTCTTAACATTCTCAGCTAATGGGAAGAAACAAAGTTTTGAGAAAAGAGGCTTTGAAGTTTTCTAAACGAATATCAATCCATCTGCCAGCAATGTTGTTTGTCTCCGAAATCCTTGCCAACACAGTCAATACTCAGAGTGCAACATTAGAAGGCAGTTTAAGACAATCGAACTGTTTAAAGTCTCATTCATATGCTTTTAAAATAAATTTAGTCAAATTGAACCTGAGATTTTGCAAAATGACTTTGATTTGCTCCTGAAGTGTCGTCGTTGGGTACATTACATGAGTTGCCTCCCCTCCTTTACTGTGTCAATGTATTCGTGCACATGACACACCACAAGAAAGTACACAAAGTGACTGAAATTTTGATATGTGACGTGAAGGGGTTGATTTTTACGAATGAGCCGTAAAAATCATTGTCAATGACAACGCTAGAAATTTCAAAGAGCGGCTTTGTGGCTATGCTTTCCTCATGTAGTGGAACAGGGTACAAATGCCCAAAACCTGCCACCTGTGACTGTTTGATACACTTATGGGCAATTCACAGATCACAAATGCCCAAAACCTGCCACCTGTGACTGTCTGATACACTTATGGGCAATTCACAGATCGAGATAGGTCACAAGCTGACCTAAACTTTGGTATGCAATGAGATGGGGTTTGTTTTAATAAATGAGTTGAAGAAACCCTCCGAAATGTAGGCTTTGACAGCAAATGTTCTCACACAATATTTGTTATTATGTTAGATGACTTGTGTCAAAAAACATCTTCACAATTATATTTTCGTTATTAAAAAAAAAGCAATATCAGTACATAAGCAGCTAGAGAATAATTTTTTATGGAATTCAATTTTAATTTTACAAATCTATATTTAATCTTAACTGCCCCTGTAACTCAGTTCCAGCAAGTGCGGCTTTCAGTACCTTTCTCCAGGCATGCACACATTTCATAGGAAAAAGGAAGCAAATGTTACAGAACACCCACAAACCCCATACCGAAGCAAAAAATTACCAATCAATTGTGTTATGATCGTGACGGTCTGGTGTTGTAACTCGTTCTTCTCCTACTTTGAACAAAACCTACTGGCTCTCCTACTGTAACTCTTTTCTGAGCAACCAGGCAGGAAAAAGAAGGAGAAACTACTTGTTTCTCCTGTGAAATTTCTCCACCTGTACTGTCATAAAAATACATCACAACCATAACATTAAAGCCCCATTTTGATTTATAGAGAGGAACATGTCAAATCCAACATCAGCAGCCAGAATTTATTTTTGTATCTATTTAGAGCGGAAGAATTCAAAGATAACAAAGCGCTCATATGACCGTATGCAGTTGCGAGCGCTGTAAAACCCTATACTAAAATAAAAATAAAATAAAACATAACAAGTAGTAAAGTGCACAGGAAGTTGAACGAATGGGTGGCCATTGTCGGCAAAGAATGTGAATTGGAACTACTTAATCCACCAAACTGACCCACCCCTCCTCGTGTGTGACAGCAGACAACACACTAGCATCAAGACATAACTGCCCCCCCGCCCCCCCCTCCCCAACTTGAGATGAATAGATGAGACGAGAATCTGCAACCCATCAAGACTCGTATCTTCCACACCCCCCCCCCCCCCCTCAAATGACAACAGACCCCCCCCCCCCTTCCCCCATGATGACAGACAACCCCCTCTCCACCCCCCTCCCCTCCCTGCCATGACAACAGACAACCCCCTGACCCATTAAAACTGACCTGTCCCCCTCGTGTGATAGCCAGAATCCCCTGTGTGGTTGTGTTGAGGGCGGAGGCAAAGATGACGTCGATGGCTACACGTGTACAGCACAGACACATGGCGGTCTCCATGTCACACATGTACAGGTAGCCGTATTTGGTCACCACAAACAGGAGCCCGTACTCCACAGAGATCTGGGGAATCACACAGACCATCAAACTTCACCAAAAAACTGGAACTGTAAATCACCGACCAGCTGTTCAACTCTTCTAAGCCCACAATGAAAAATTTATCAGGGGAGTAAAAACTGTTTCATTCTCGTTATAATTGTACCTGCATATGTATTGTTTCTTACTTTTTGAAACATTTAGAATTTAAATTTCAACAAAGTATTTCTCAAGCTCATCAATCAATACCACAGATTAAGAAACTGCCATAAAATTATTTTTTTTTTTAAAATTTGAGCATAGTACATCTAAATAGTTGGCCAACGAAATGTTTTATCCATCACTACATTATTTTGACAATTAAGGGGCAGGCTGTACTTGTTTTCTATGCAGGTGGCGAATCCAACAAGAGAAAAAGACAAGTTGTCACTTGCTCAGCATTATAATAACATTGTAAATGTTATAGAACTTGAACCGGGGTCATTAGCACCACAGTCCTGCATGATCCTAACTGATCTCCTCTCCACAGACAAAACACTTAGTAGTAGAGGCAACAGTCCTCTTTCAGTCCTTCTTCTATATCCCCTTTTTCTAAAAAGTAGGCCTCAGCTCCTGAACCTTTTAAGCCCGGCCTGCGAGTCTAAGCAGTAATTAATGAGGGATGTGGTCTTCAGGGAACCGATAACTAAAAAAAAAATATATATATATATTTGTCATGATAATCAAAATCCATATTTTATCAGCCGGCCCAGTTGGAAGCAATAGATCTTATATTTAATCGTATGAAATGCCCTAGAGTGACAAATGTTATTGTGTGAGTTCTAGTCGCACTTTTGAGAGCTTAAGTATTTTAACTGTTTCGTTCAATTTTCTCCTGCTTTGGCCTGCAAGATGATAAGAATTGCTTAATCCTGCTCGCCCATGCCTGGTCTAGATCTCCTTTTTCGTCAAAGGCCTATGTGTGTATAGAAGGCTGTAAAACTTTCACATAAACAAATCAAAACAGTCAGTACAAGTATAATGCTCAAAGCTGTTACCTGTAGCGAGATGGGAAAGTCATAGCGCTCCAAATCATCCAAGAAGTGCAGATGGTCGTAGCAGTTACGGGGGGCAAAGTTTCCAGTTTTGTAGGGGCCCAGCTCTATCACATGTACCTGGACATGAGATTGAGATTGAGTTGAGAGACATTTACATCATCACAAAAATGGTCATTTAGAGCTAGGGAAAAGCATAACAGACAGATAGAAACAATATATAGAAAAAGAACAGAGGTTGAACCAACCAGAGGCACCTTCATAACATCTGCCTAGACATGATTAATATAAAATAATGAAAGTTCGTGGACGTAATTTTAACCCACGGACCAGAGCGTTTAGGTGTACAGGTCCTGCTGTGTGTGCGTAGGGGGAGGGGAGAGAGACCTTATCAACCAATCTGCACTCGTCTCTTTTAATAATACCCAGTGCACATCTAAGAAAGGTTTGTCAAATCTCCATATGATATGGTTTGGTACAGTGGAGGCAGTCACAATTTCCTTCGGGCAAAAAGTTACCATTTTGGCACAATTTGATCAAACCCTCTAACTCCAAAATCAAATAAGTTTGATTTTCTCTGTCACAATTATTTCAAGGTTTAATGAAAAACAACCAATCATAAGACTAATAGGTCAAATCTTTTATTTATCCTTGGATTCATCAGAATGTGATAGACCCTACTAAACTTGCCTGCCTGATGGGACTTCAGAGTCAAATTTCATTGAGCAAAGCAAAGACCAATTCATACAGTAAGCACTAGCCAACATTTCATTACCCGACCCGACCTGAACCAACCTGATTATGCATTTGATCAATGTGCATCTATTCTAACATCTCTAAAATAACCAATGACTGGCATTGCCACGATCTGTCTTGGTAACGTTTCTAAACCGACCAATCACAAACCTTGCTGTGATCTACTCTGGTAAAGTTTCTAAAACTGACCAATAAAAAACCTTCCCTTGATCTATTATGGTAAAGTTTCTGAACCAACCAATGACTGACCTCGTCTTACACAATTATGAAAATGTTTGTCAAAACTGGCTAATCAGAAATATTTCCATTATCTATTAACACTTTTCCACCACATGCCTATATAGTAAAAAAGCCCTGGCTCCACACACCATTTGAGCTAATCTGAAGGTGAAAGTAGAGGGTTCAGAGAAATGGGAACTGCTCTCTTGTAAATGCATGGATCATTACCAAACTTGAGGGACAGTTGTATGAGTGAATAAGGGTTTTATTCGTGTGAAGAAAAAAAAAAAAATCGCTTGATCACGGCAGCCATTTTGAATAAATTATGCAAAATTTAACTAAAATATAACGAAAAAACCAAATTTCCACCTTCCTGATAAGTGATTTTACCCTAAATCTAACAGCTAATATTCCAGAAAGATGATTTGACCATTTCTACATAATAAAAATCACAACAGGTGGTCGCTGGGTGCATTTAGAGGCATTGTAGAGTCAAAATAAACATGTACCCTGTTAGGGGTCAGAAGAGGTCAGCACGAAGTAAAAGTATAGGGTTCAGAGAAATGGACACTGCTCTATTATAAACTCATGGATCATTACCAAACTTGGAGGACAGTTGTATGAGTGAATAAGGTTTTTAGTTGTGCGAGAAAAAAAAATCAATTCGTTTGATCCTGGCGGCCATTTTGAATAAATTATGCAAAATTTATCTGAAATGTAACCAAAAAAACAACAAATTTCCACCTTCCTGATAAGAGATTTCACCCTAAATCTTACAGCGAATGTTCCAGAATAATGATTTGACCATTTCTACATAATAAAAATCACAACAGGTGGTCGCTGGGTGCATTTAGAGGCATTGTAGAGTCAAAATAAACATGTACCCTGTTAGGGGTCAGAAGAGGTCAGCACGAAGCAAAAGTATAGGGTTCAGAGAAATGGACACTGCTCTATTATAAACTCATGGATCATTACCAAACTTGGAGGACAGTTGTATGAGTGAATGAGGGTTTTGCTCAAGTGAAAAAAAATCAAATTGCATGATCACGGCAGACAATTTGCATAAATTATGCAATATAATTTACATGAGATATATAAAACCTGCCACTAATTTCCCCTTCCTAAAGCAAATGCCCCAGAAGGATAATATGTACAAAGTCAATTTTGAGTGTGCTTGTGGGTGTGTGTGTGGGTGTGTGTGTGTGTGCGTGTGCGCGCGTGCGTGTCTATGAATATGTAGGTCTCTTGAGAAACATGAAAAAAAAATGTGACGATAGCAAACAGAAGTAGAAAGAAATACATGGAATTGTAAGCCTACTCACTGTGAAAATATATAATCCAGTTTTGCTTGCTCTAATAGGGAGTTTGGTAGCATTTAGTCCATGAGCTGTTGCCGTGCCTGTTTGACGTCAACAGCGGTGTGCCAGATGCGGAAACAGTCACGGTCAACACACAAAGCAGTGTTGCACTGGGGGCAGTGGAAGCGCGTCTGGGCCCTTTTCTTGATGGTCGCACAGACCTTGCATACAGGGCGATGTTTAGGATCCAAGTATTTGGCAGGGAAGTGCCCGAACTGTGCAGCAGAGAGCCGGTCAACAGTTGGGTTCGGCTGCGGCCGGCATTTTGATTTGCGCACAGCCATGTGGGGCTTGATAAGCGCATCCACTACAGCAGACCTGAAGTCCTTCACGTTGTCCTTGCCACCACTGCGTTTGTACAAAATGTGGGCATTCACAAGGCAGGCATCTTTCACATAGTGGTAGAGCGCCAGATACCATTTGTAGCTGCGGTGGGGATATGAATAGTTTTTGTGCAGCTGATCGAAATGATTGACGCCGCCCATGTACGCATTGTATGTCTCAGCAATTACTGGCTTTTCGACCCGCTGAAACCCGCCGTCATCCTTTGCAGAGCGCACCAACTTGTCCATAGTGTTATTCGTGTGGACTGTGCTAAGAAGGTGCACACGCTTTGTGTCGTGCCAAGCCGTGGCAACCATGTCACCAGACCTAGAAAACACTGGCTCGTCGCCTTTTTTCAGGGGAAGGTTGGTGTGTTTTAGGGCATGAGGGAACCCCTTTCTGCTCTCCACAACAGTGCCCACTGCTCCAGTCTGCTTTTCCCTCAGGTCTGCAAAGAGTGCTGGAGAGGTGTAGAAGTTATCACAGAACAATATGTGACTCTTCCCAGTGTACCCATCCATCAGGGTCTCCACAAGATGATGGGTGAAAGGCTTACCCGCTGGTACTGGAAAGTAGTCCTTCCCAGTGTAAACAATAAATTTCAGACAATAAAACGACACAGAGTCGCACAAACTAAAACACTTGAATCCGCGTTTCGTCGGTTTGTCTGGCATATACTGTCGAAAGTGACATCTGCCTTTGAAGCGAGCCATGCTCTCGTCTACGCTGAGCTGCTGATGCGGATAATACACGGCACTGAAGGAGGGGATGATGAGGTCTAGGAATTCCTGGACTTTTTGCAAAGGCTGGTAGCCATCCTGTCTACGAGGAACATGCTGTGTGATATCACTGAAGAAAAAGAAAGGAAATCCAACAAATCAACAACAACCAACCAATTACCAATTTGTGAAATTTGTGGTGGGATGCGAATCGTGAACAAGATTTTTTTTTCTTTTGATTGTTATGACCGCACTGAATAATGATAAAAATTTCAATACATTCAGTGTGATTAGTATTGGCTAGATCTAGATCTATAATGTAATGCTATGAAAAAATAAAGAAGATTTCAACAACGCCTCGTCTTTGTTTTTCTTTGACAACTGGACATGACAGACTGATATCCAAACAAAATTTTCCGTCAGCAGATTTATGATCATGATGAAGAGGCAAAGCTTTGAGGATTTAGAATCTAGATCTAGATCTAGATCTAGATCTACTCTAAATTAGGAGTGAAACTGAAATATCAAAATGTAAGGTAGATCTAGACTTACCTGAGATGAAAGAATGCAGACAGGATCTTGAAGCGATGCTTGGACATGATGTGCCGGAAGTGAATATCAACCAGCCAGAAAGAGCTCCAATAGTCGTCAAGACTAGGCTTCGGGTTGAGACCCATAGCGATCTGAAGGCCGATGAAAGCTTGCATCTCTTCCTTGTTGGTATTCGACCACCTTTTCTTGTAGTAATTTGTTTCTGGCAGGGCATGTAGGCACCGGGCTGCATAGTCATTAGTCTGTTTTACTATCAGGTCGATCACAGCTGGCTTGAAAACAAGACTAAAGAAGTCGATACATCTAAAGTCTGTGGTGTCAACCAAAACACCTGGGCGCTGCTGAAATGGAGGGAGCCAGTCATTACTGTATGGGTCCATCCCATCATACAGATTCCAGTGAAACTCTGGGTCTTGAGTAGTTGTTGTAGACCTGGGAGTGCGAGTAGGTCTAGGCCTGGCGGGCGGTGGAGGTGGCTGTGCCTGGGAAAGCTCACTGTCACTGTCACTGTCAGAAGACGAAGATTCCCGAAAACGCGTCGGTCTAGTTCTAGCTCTTTTCGATCTTGATCGACAAGTTGGAAGCGTAGTTGATTCACCATCATTCTCCTCATCTAAATGCCACGAAATATCGCTTGCATTATCAGGGGCAGACTGTCCCGAGTCGCTGTCATGGTGAAAGAAACTGCTGTTGGTAGGCGCGCTCGAATCACTCATTTTCAACGTCTTTTCGGCTCGAAATTCGCAACGAAAATGACCAAACAGACGCTATCTTTCCCTCCTTTTCGTTCGTAAACCAGTCGGAAGTAAACATAATTGAAAGCAAGTGCGCATGTCACGAAAGGGAAGTCATTCTAATAATGTGTTTGTAGAGCTCTAAGAGCCATCCCGTTGTTAAGGTACACAACGCCGATCGGCGAGATGAGACGGGAACGCGAGTACTTCCGCATCGCCGTACGGCGACGAGAGACGGCAAAGTGTTAAGGAAATGTATCTAAGCAGACCGAAGACAAACCTTGCTGTGATCTATTTTGGTAATGTTTCTAAAACCAGCCAATGACAAACCTTGCCGTGATCCTGAGCCTCCCTTGAGCTGACACAGAAGACAGTGGAGGGGTAGGGGTTGCCGGGGAAGTGGTAGCTGGAGAAACAGACAGCGTGGGCGCTGATACATTGTGTGATCTCTTCATCTACGTAGTACAGCTGGGTCACTCCGGAGATACGTTCATCCTAGGGGGGTGAGAGGGAAGAGAGAGAGACATCACATGACATACTCAGTACAGTTGGATAACTTTTAAAAAAGCACTAATATCCTGATGCGGGGTGGGGGTGGGGGAAGACAGAAAAAAATACAGAAATATATATATATATATATATATATATATATATATATATATATATATATATATATATATATATATATATATAAATATATATAGAGAGAGAGAGAGACAGAGAGAGAGAGAGAGAGAGAGAGAGAGAGAGAGAGAGAGAGAGAGAGAGAGAGAATGAGAAAGACAGACAGACAGATACAGAGAGAGAGAGAGAGAGACACAGAGAGAGAGAGAGAGAGAGAGAGAGAGAGAGAGAGAGAGAGAGAGAGAGAGAGAGAGAGACAGACAGAAAGAGAGAGAGAAAAGAATCAAAGCTTGATCCCCTCAATTATATAGCAGAGCATAGTCATTCCAGTCATGTGCGCTCATCATAACCCGGCTAACCTCAGAGATGGAAGATGGGGCAGAAGATAAACGAAATTATATGACGCAGAGCTCATAGGACGACTATTCAGTTAATTCTTTCAGGCCTGGTCCCCAGAACTTTCAGGGCCTGAGCACCATGTGTCAAATTTTTAAGTAGTAAAGGACAGTTGAGTCGCTTGTAAGATAGGATCATCCTGGCTAAGGGGGAGAGGAGAGAGAAATAAAATCAAATGAGACTGGGAATCAATAAAACTGGTTTTTATTAAGGGAGTGGAACAAAATTCGAACAAAGAATAATCATTACAAAATCTTTACCATCTGAAACTAAGAGAATTCCAGAACATTGAGAAGGATCTTACCTCTGGAGTAAGTCCTGTGAGAGCTAGCCATTTCAGACTGGGATCAGCTTTGTAACTGACAATCTCTGTGAAGGCGAGTCGATTGTGACGTAAAAACACCTGTTCTGTCGGCGCTGTTTCTGGAAAAAAGAGAAAGTAAAATTGATAAAACAAATAGCTGCCTTTAACAAGTTAAATTTGTTTTAGAAAGAGTTTTACAATACTTGCAACATAAATAGGTCATATAATTGCCAAAGATTAGAGGCATTCTTGAAAGTAAAGTACAAAGAAAAGAAGGAGGACAGATAAGGACGATAGATGTTTTGAAAGAAAGAAGGAGTAAACCACACAAGAGCACCCACCTTTAAGAAGTGACTACATGAGAAAGCCAGTGAGTGTTTGAAAGGGGAAGTGTAAAATAAAACATCTGAGAATACAAGCAAATGATGTGCAGTGAAAAAGTAGAATATCTGATAATACGTAATTTGTTTAAGTCACAGGCACATTTTGCTTTACTAGAAGTCTAAGAGGTCAAGTCACAAACTGCATGCCTGCCTAGTAAGTCAAGAACCACATTCAAACGCTAAATAAATTAATAGAGTTGTTTCTCAGTCAGTTATTATGAGCCACATGCTTCCGAAAAATCATCTTTCAATTAAACCCTAAACACAAGAAGCCAAAGCTCAGTCATTTTATAAATTCTGCTCATAAAGAACCAGAACTATATTTCTCATGATAACATTAGTAACTCTGAAAGTTATCAGATCACACACCAACCTTTAAATGTTACATGGGGGAATGCTTTTCAGCGACAAGTACCACAATTTGATAATTCTAAACAAGACACACAGACATACTAACAAAATCATAACCAACCTGACATGGACATACAGACACACTGACAAAATCAAACTGACAACCTGACACAGCCATAATGACAAAGTCACACAAACAACCTGACACAGACATACACAATACAGACACACTTTCAATATATTCCAAACAGGAGATATAGACACACTGACAAAGTTGTTCATACAACCTGATACAGACATAAAGACACACTTTAAACACATTCCAAACAGGAAATACAGACACACTGACAAAATTCTCTATACAACCTGACACAGGCATACAGACACACGAACAAAGTTATTTACACAACCTGATAGTCATACAGACACACTGACAAAGTTGTTATACAACCTGACACAGACACAGAGCATACTTTCAATACATTCTAAACAAGACAAGTAGACACACTAAAACAGTCATTGAGACAACCTGACACAGATATACAGACGTACACACACACTGACCGAAAACTATGCAACAAGACAAAAGCAAACCCAGACCTTTGTGTATACTCCAGTGATACACAGCACTGTCTGTAACCATGGCGATGACGTCGGTGGTCAGCCACGTCCAGAAGATGACCAACTCGTGGAACTTGATCTTACTGATCAGCTCTTTGGTGTCCAGATTGAACACCTCAAACCTCTGGCCCGCTGAGGGAGAAAAGAAACCAATATTGTCGTATTTTTAAAATCTAGGTGTTTTTACGCCCCCATCAACACAAAGATCATTTACAATGCCGGCTCTGACACCGGCTGACAAAATACAACATCCGAACAGAAAGACTGAGATACTCGATAAAAATTCTCCCCACTCTAGAATCAAACTCGGGTCTCCTGCGTGCGGCGGTGAAGCACCCATTCGTTACACCATATACGCCGGTAAGAAACAGTCTGTCAAGACAAAGATTCTCTGGCCTGCAGAGAAATAGATGACATTGTCTGTCAATGTAGAAGGATCTTGTTTCATATACTGAAAATCAAAATATTGAGACATTTACTCTTTAGTTAAAGTCATGAGGTTGATTTTTTTTTCCAGTTTTCTTGAAACAACAAAGACTGACAAGCAGTTGCATAATAATCATGATGACATGCCGAAGAAGTGCTAAGAAGAACCTGGCCTATCATAGGAACGGGAAACTATCAGAGCCGCGCATTTCCAAGAAAAAAACTATCCAAGCTGCAAACTAGCAGAGTTACGCACTTTTTGACGATATCGATACAATTAGATTGCCGATTTAATCCAACGGTTACAAACCCTTTGACAATAAAATTACTCTGTACAGCCTCCATCCAAAAACATTCGTCTTTCCGAATATGTTAAAAAAAAGCAACTTCGTGACCATTTTTGTAACCCTGAAACTAAAAAACACAGACCAGCCAGAAAAGCACTCCCAAGAAAGAAGGGAGAATGTGTAACAAGCAAATGTACACAGACGGACAAGTGTCACAACTTAAATTTTTATCATGAATGAGCAATAAAATGCTGCCCCAACACTTTAAAGATTGCCCTTGTCCTGTAGATATGTTTTTATACCTGAAAAGCCTATTCATTCAATACAAAATCTGATTGATATCTGGTCCAAAACCTAGTAAGAAGATGATATTTAAATTGTTGGATGGTACAGGTTTTGGTAATCAGTGATCTAATTGTATCGATATCATCACAAAGTGTACGGCTCTGATAGTGCGTGGCTTTGATAGTTTTTTCTCCAAAGTCGCGGCTCAGATGTTCTCCAATAGGAGCCTTCTAAACAAAGCGGCAAAGTGATTACAGCAGAGATGACACTCTGCAACTCAAGACTTACCATTGTACAACTTTTTTACCAGCTCACAGATGCAACTAAGATCCTTTAACTTTAAGGAGGCTGGCTGCTTCCACTTTGCCTGTCAGTGTTAATTTGAACAGTGAGAGATACTCTGTACATCCGAGCAGAAACATGCAGATACTCCGCACAGTACATTCTTCACGCGGAAATCAAATTCACATCTTTCGCAAACAGGGGAAAGAGCCTCACTATTACACCCATCTGCAGCTTATAATTTCTCTCCCCTTCCCCAGCTTTTACTCTCATATTTTTAGTGTGTCAGACAAAAAGCTTAATCACAACAACCACTGAGCTGGTCAGCAGCTTCTATCAATCCCACTCCACCCAACACACCCTTTCTCTAGAGATGTCTGTCTCCTGTTTTTGATTTCTCTCCTTACCTTTCAATGCAATAAGAGGTTGCGACTGGTTCATCAAGACAGAGTCAGCACTGGTGGATCCCGCATACGAAATTGTTCCTTCTATGGGACTCAGTACAGTCACCTAAGGGGGGAAAATCCAGCAAAAAAGTCAATTTGAGACCCCATTCATAATTAATTTGACAATAAAAAATATTCACAGAACAGAAAAAAAGACTATTAGCACCAAAAACATATCTAAGATAACAATCACAAACCCTGTAAGTGTGAAATTAGGTCAAATTATATTTTCGTTGAAAAAGATTACTTGAAAACCCTTTTACACCACGTCTTGATATAGTTTATAGTTGACCGTGAAAGTAATAAACAAAAATAATAATAATTATGAAAATTGTGGATAGCCCCATTTTCTGGCACACATGACACTCACTCATTTTCCTTGAAGTAGTAATATATCATAATTTCTAAATTTACACAGTTTGCAACAGTTATGATCAGTATAACGATAAAGGCAAGTCTCACCACAGCTCTTTTAGCTGATAGGTCTGTGCGATTGTCATGCCGTACGGCGATCCACTTGTCAGAGGTCATGGTCACCCTAGACCAAGTGACTTGAGTGTTTGGGATACCGATATGAGCCAGCTGAAAACATAAAGGTGAAAGGAAAATATTACAGCTGACTTTGTCTTTCTGTGAGGTTCAAAAAGGTATTACAAGATAACATTTTAACAGTAAGTGCTTTATATGCCTACCTTAACACGTTTAGGAGACCAGCTATTGTAAGGAGAGGAATATGATACCCTAGCAAACAGACAGATCAAGATACTTGATTGAATACTTCCCCACTCAGGAATAGAGCTCATGTCTTCTGTATGCCATAGCAAAGCACATTACTGCTACACCACAGATTCACTTCCGTACTACTAGACACATAATAAGTCATTTCAGTTTTTTAAAAGTAAGAATTATATCAGATCCCCAGTCTTGATGCCATGCTGGGCTGAGAGAAGTTTCTAGAGTAGACCCAAAAAACTTCGCCCCTCCCTCAGATGTGAACCTCAATCTTCCATGAGTTTGAAACCAGCAATGAGCAATGTCAAACACAACAAAATGCAATAGTAAAAATACCACTGATACTTAAGTTCCCGTGCATCAACTGGTAGGATATATTTATACTCCAAACTCAAAGGCCAGTGTTAGGTGTTCACTGTCCGAGCTTACATTTGGGTTTGTAAGGTATTAAACACAAAGATATTGGTCAAACACATGAGAGTTCAGAATTTTTTCTCTTGCTAGTCGACATAAAAGTTTTTCATGTAACTAAGAAAAAGTCAACGAGTATCGAGAGCCCTTGACCCTGATACTTCATTTTTATTTCCCCATTGATAGACCTAACAGTTTTCAAGTAAAGGACAGCCCCCTCCCCTCCCCCCCCCCCCCAACCCCCTTATCAATGGTGAGGAGTGGTTCTCTTCCCCACAACACCCCTCACTCCTCGCCATCTCCCCTCAACATTGCCTACCTGAACCACTTGGATGTGGTTCCCACTGCAACCACACATGGAACTTCCAAACTCACCTGAACCAGTTCATTGATAGTGATGGGTGGTCCTCTCCCTCCCACCTCCCCTGACACGGTATGGCTGGGACTAGGACTGGGGCTAGCCCGCGTCAGCTCAGGTAAACTCGGCTCCATCCCAGTCCACGCCTCACCTCACCGCCACAGATCAACACAGCGTGCTGCGACAGTCACATGGACACATTCTGTCAGGAAGTAGAGGTTCTCACACTACCTGAAAATAGCAGAAAGTATTCTTATATTTATGCTATGCTGCTATGGGTGCAGTGGCCCTGACAACAAAACAATGTAATACATTGCGTTGTGATTGTGATAGATATTAGCGACAAAACAATTTAACAAGATTTTTAGAGTAAAAGTAAAAGACAACTTGAAGCACTTAAAACTGAGACAAGAAGACATGCAAGAGATTTGAGATACTGTTTATATACCTTATTAAATTTGTGTCATTTATTGATTTATGTTTAGAACTTTGAGGTGGGAGGAAGAGATTTTGAAATTGCTTGTCTTTTGGTTTTCAAAATCAGCCTTGTTCTCTCTTCTCTGCTATCTCTTTGTTCAAATATGAGATCATCAGGTCTGAAATTTCAGTTCAAGCAAACCACAAATCTATCATAAAATGAAAACATCAAGGGGTGCAGATCTAGAAAAAATCGTTTGCTGCACAGTTTACTGAGCAACCACTGTAGTGTTTAAGTTTGTATGAAAATCACTGTTTTAACAAAAGAAAACTTAAGATGCCTTTCAACTTCAAGACAAAAAATAAAGCATCATGTCAAAGAGAAAACAAAGGCAACGGGCCACAGTTACAGAGTTACATCTGGAGGAGGATCACAAATTTATCATTCTAGATCATGATGGAGTGTAGAAAAAATCGTTCGCTGTACAGCCACTGCAGCGTTTAAGTTTAAATGGAAAATCACTGAGCTTTAAACAGAAAACTTAGGATGCCTTTTAACTTCAAGAGAAAATAAAAAATCTAGCATTATTTCTTAAAAAGAGAAAACAAAGGCAAAGGGCCACAATTAGAGAGGGACATCTGATGGAGGGTCAGTGGTTTCATGACCTTTTCAATATTTATACATCAACATCGAAAGATTAGCCTAGTTCAATGAGTTTAAAATAATGTTTCGTTCATTTGTGACTCTCAGCTCATAGGGCTGAAATATATTCACTCTTTTAGGAAGGACTTCCGTAACGAGCGACCACCCCAACAAACACAATAATGACATTAAAGAAGAGACATAGATTTCTAGATCGAACCCTAACCCTGGGGGCTCTTGTGGCCTAGAGGTAAGGTGTTGGCCTCCCATTCAAAGGTCCCGGGTTCGAATCCGGGTAGCGACAGAAAAATTTTCTTCTCTAAAATTGTCTCCTTTCAACTCCTTTCCTGCTTTCTAGCAATGTTCTGTTGTCTGCTTTCATTTCCACTTTCTGCCCCCACCCCCTCACCTCCTTTGCCCCCTCCTATGGGCTCCTGACTCTTTCTGCAGCCTTTCTACAGCTACTCCTTGGCTCCTCCTTACTGCTGTCTTTCTGCCACACCCCTGATCTTCTGGTAGGAAAGATCTACACCTAGCCTTCTTGGACAAGGGCGAAAAATCTCGGCGGGTCCGTGAGCAAGTTGCGCACGTTAAAGATCCCTTGGTGGTCGAAAATCAAAGAGTAGGCTTCGGCCGCCACCCGCGCAAAATTCAAAAATTTCCTACTAACTGAAAATATTAGGTCTGTGTGTTCCGCATGCTCATTTATGACCTTTATAATGCAGTTGTGAGCGCCGTAAAACACTTTACAAAAAGGCCACCTCTATTCTCACCCCGGGTAGCGCAGGCGAGCCTTTAGGCTATTCTCACCCGGTGTGCGTTAACGATTATATATATAGCCTAGGCCAACCAGTGTAGCGTTCACCCTGATTAACAGAATTCTACACTGTGATTAACAGAATTAGTAGAATTCTGTGCCGTGAACAAACGTTCCAGCGCTCTTGAGTTACTACTGGTTGCCTAAAAGCGTGCAATTTTGTCTGTGGGCAGTGGAGAGAGAGAGCGAGAGAGAGAGAGAGAGAGAGAGAGAGAGAGAGAGAGAGAGAGAGAGAGAGAGAGAGAGAGAGAGAGAGAGAGAGAGAGAGAGAGAGAGAGAGAGAGAGAGAGAGAGAGAGGGGAGTAGCGCAAGAACTTTCGGGCAAAACAAAATGGCGACCCATGTAGTTCGGCTTGATTCGAAAAGTTAAATAGCCGTAGCATCTATAGATGACTAAATTAATTTACTTTTGTGTTTTAACATCATTTTTTAACTTTGTTTTTGGTCAATTTGATCGTCCACACCGATAGACAGTATTCAAAAAGAGCCAGAGAGAGAGAGAGAGGGGGGAAAGGAGTAGATCTAGATCTTGCAAGAACTTCCGGGCAAAACAAAATGGCGACCTGCGTAGTTCGGCTCGATTCAAAAAGTGAAATAACCATAGCATCTTTGTAGACAAGAATCAAATTAAATTTAATTTATGCTATAACCTCATTTTTTCTTTGCTTTTGTCAATTTGACAATCAACACCGATAGACAGTATTCCGAAATTAGTGGAAAAACCGGGTGAGAATAGCCAACGCTGGCAAGTCTCACCCGGGGTGAGAGGTCGATCGTATTTTATTCGCACCCCAGGTGAGGACAGCCACTTCCTTACAAAAAACAATTAAAACCCTAACCCTGGCCCTGACTCTGACTAGTCTGACCCAACTCCTTACACTAAACCTCATTACCCCCTACACCCGGGATGAGAATAGTGCAGGCGAGTCTTTTGGCTATTCTCACCCGGTGCGCATTCACCGTTATAGCCTAGATCTAGGCCAACAAATTTTGCGTTCACCCTAAACCACAAAATTCTACACTGTGATAACAGAAAAATTGTAGAATTCTGTGCCGTGAACAAACGTTCCATTACAACTGTAGCCTACTAAAAGCGTACAATTTTGTCTGTGGGCAGTGGAGAGAGAGAGAGAGAGAAAGAGAAAGAGAGAGAGAGAGGAGTAGCGCGAGAACTTCCGGTCAAAACAAAATGGCGACCCGCGTAGTTCGGCTCGATTCGAAAGGTTAAATAGCCGTAGCATCTTTGTAGACAACCAAATTAATTTACTTTTGTGTTTTGACATCATTTTTTAACGTTGTTTTGGTCAATTTGATCGTCCACACCGGATAGTATTCAGAAAGAGACAGAGAGAGAGAGAGAGGGGAGGAGTAGATCTTGCGAGAACTTCCGGGCAAAACAAAATGGTGACCCGCGTAGTTCGGCTCGATTCGAACAGTGAAATAGCCATAGCATCTTTGAAGACGATCAAATTAGCTTACTTTTGTGCTATAACGTAATTTTTTTTGGGCTTTTATCAATTTGATCATCCACACCGATAGACAGTATTCCAAAATGAAGAAAAGCAGGTCTTGTTTCGCACCGGGTGAGAATTGCCTACGCTGGCAAGTCTCACCCGGGGTGAGAGGTAGAGTACATCCTGTGGTGCGATATACAGTAAGCGATCTTTTGTGGATATCTCTGGAAGTTACAGGTCGATCTTCATGATTTTTTCACCAGAAGTTAGAAAAACTTCCTCTCTATACGGTGTAGGGCATTACTGTAACAGCAGTTTA
Source organism: Aplysia californica (assembly GCF_000002075.1). Classification (NCBI taxonomy): domain Eukaryota; kingdom Metazoa; phylum Mollusca; class Gastropoda; order Aplysiida; family Aplysiidae; genus Aplysia; species Aplysia californica. The sequence continues at coordinate 17,716 of NW_004797778.1, read as the reverse complement.
AAATTTCTATATGTTGTGGTGGTGTTTGTTTGGTAACGTGTGTCTGGTTTGGTGCGCAAGGTTTCTGGTTTGGTGCAACATATCGTCTTGTTGGGTGCGCAATAGTACCATGTTTACAGCTCTAGATCTAGATCTAGCTCTTTTCTGACACTTTTCATCTTTCTCTATCCTTGCTTTGTCTTCTTTTCCTTGCAAGAAGTTCCTGTACTGACCATAATGGAAGGCCAAGGTCAATTAGGCGTGTTCTTTTTGGGAGCTGTGCGCCCCCTGACAGGAGATTTCCTTACACCTTGTGTATGTGTTTTGATAATGGATAAAAAGAAAGGTGCTGTGGACACAAGAAGGGGAAAGAAGAAAACAAGTAGAATAAGACTATACCTAGACTAGTATTTTAGAAGGAAAAGGACAAAAAAGAAGAAGAAAAAGACGTGAAAAGAAGAAATTGAAAAAGAAAGGTGCTGTGGACACAAGGAAGTGAAAGAAGAAAACAAGAATTAGACTATACCTAGACTAGTATTCTTTAAGGAAAAGGGCAAAAAAGAAGAAGAAAAAGACATGAAAAGAAGAAATTGAACATTTTGGAGATTATATTTCCATATAATTAATTTTGACATGAATACATTAACTTATCATCTTCCAATGGCAATATAATGCATCCAAATGGAAGGAAAACAGTCTGTTTCAGTGCACAATGCAGGTCATAAAGAAATAACTTAATAAGTAAAACAAACAAAGGGCCTAGAAGCCACACTATCAATGCCAAATAGCAAAAAAGCCGATATTGCGCACGAAACGGACTGCCCAAATTTGGTCCGCTTCAGTGCGCAACCCTATCTAGCACGTTCCTGGGCATTAAGAAGCAGCCTGCGATAGTATTTATCGATTCTAGTATACATTCTACGATACATTAGAGCTAGATTAGCTAGATGTGCTAAATAATCGACTACTCAAGCGCTTAGTAAATTGATCGATACCGGTTACGAAAACCATTAATATGAAGGGGCAAAACTTTCCGACACCGTAGAATCACGTGTGTTGACAGGAACCTCCAAAACGAAAGTGAAATAAGCTGCATTCTGCGCATGCTCACAGAAAATGACCTCGTTTTCGCTGTTCTTATCCAAAACAAAGCAGGAGACCGGGGGTTGCGCACCAAAACAGTAGCGCGGTGATGCGGGCCTACTCTAGATCGTTTTTCTATTCTCACCCGGGATGAGAATAGCCACTACCTCTACTCTCTACTCTAACTCTGACCCTCTGTTCTGCTCTATTTCATATTGGTTGCTCGATACGGAAGTCCTCCCCTCTTTTAGTCCACTCTGCAGTAAAACAACGCCTAAGGGAATGAAGAGGGACATGACATGAGTAAACAACACACACACTCACGTCACAGACAGGTCCAGTGTCCACTGGATCTACTGGAGTTGGGAGTCCAGGCCAGGTGTGTGTAATGTCGCAGCACACCAGAATCAAAGTCCCAGAAAACACCGTCTGTCAGTTGGGAAAATCTTTAAGACGACAAGTTTTTAGTTTGATTTTCAAGGGTTTTATCCCTTGGCGCTGCTAAGCAGTCGAAAGATTCATTGACAATCGCATCACAGACTCTGCCTGAGCTGTAAACATTAGACAACCATTTTGTCTTGTTAAAGGTGTTTGCTCGTTTGTTGAGGGAGGAAGGAAAAGAGAGACGAGAATTCGAGTATAATACTTGTTCCTGCTCTGAAACATTTTTGTTTTGATTTGTTTTGTTTTTGTTTTTTTCATCATATTTTCTTAATATGTCTCGATACCCTCAGATAGATTATGATCGTTTACAGCCCATCGATACAGAAGATAAGAACAATGGTCAAAGATCTTCGAACCCCAAGAAATATCGAAATCTCTGAACAGAATCGATTCTAAGGTATTCCAAGGAGTTTATTAGCCCGCATTCCAATCCAACACCAACAGTAACAGCTGACCGGGGCAGTGGAGAAACAATGAGAGAGAGAGAGAGAGAGAGAGAGAGAGAGAGAGAGAGAGAGAGAGAGAGAGAGAGAGAGATTTCTCCTTTCCGTTTTCTACTTCTCTGCGACTGTTTCATGGCCAAGATCTAATTACATGTATAAGCCAACTTCTGTTTAATAAGGTGTTTTTTGTTTTGTGTGTTGTTGTTTTTTCTTTACGCCAGCCTGAGAGGGATACAACATCCTTGCAGACAGGACGAGATACAAAATGTACTCGGCAATCGAATTTGGGTCTTCTGCATGGCATGCAACAACTGTACAGTGAAAACACCGCTAAACCATAGACGCCGGTATACTCTGAGTGTCTCAGAGGGGTATATATATAGCCTAATCACTCCTGCTGCTGTCGCCACTTCACCACCACCACCACTGCGACAGTAGTAGTAGTAGTAGTAGTAGTAGTAGTAGTAGTAGTTATCACGTGCAAAAAAAAAGAACAAAACTAGATCTACATAAAAACAATGTTTAAAAATTGCCAAAAACTTTCAACATTTTCACTTTTCAAATATTTTGCATAATGATCAGGCTGAGGATGACGTGGAGTTTGAATAGATTGTCTTAAATGTAGAACAATTGGAATATCGAAATTGTTAAGGCGGTCACCGGGTGGATTACACCAGAGAGTTTACAGTAATACTATTACTGTAAACCCTCTCTGATTACACCCATTCACTGGTGAAAGGCTTAAATTAGGCTCACTGCCATAAAGAGAAGTTTCATTGGTAAAACTCGCCTGAAGTGACAGCCTTTTTCATACCTTCTCTCAGCCATTGGGGAAAATCATAACGCAACAGCTTATTTTCCACGTTATGGAATTTAAAGAATAACAATTAACACAAGTAAACCCCAGGAGGCTCTTGGGGACTAATGCTTATGGTGTTCGCCTCTCATTTCAATAGTTTCCGTGTTCGAAACCTGACAGCGACGGACATTTTTTTTCTCTAGAATTTTCTCCTCTCACCCAATTTTCTGTACTCTAACCACGTTCTGTCGTCTGCTTTTGTCTCCACTTTCTGCCCCCCCTCCTCCCAATTGCCCCATCTCCTGGGCTTCTGACTCTGTCGCACTTCTACTGCAACCACCCTTTGGCTCCTCTTACGTCTTACTGGCGTTTTTCAGCCATACCTCTGATCTTAGGGTAAGTAAGATCTAACATCAACACCTAGCCTTCTCGGAAAAGGGCGGAAAATCTCAGAGGTCTCGTGTGCAAATTGTGGACGTCAAAGATCCTTCGGTGATCCTAAAATTGATAAGAGTATGCTTCGGTCGTCATGACCCGCGCAAAACTCAAAATTCCTTCGAGACTCCCGCGCGCACATATTTTATGCAGTTGCGAGCGCCGTAAAGCACTTACCGAAACAAAAACAAATAGTAAAACCTACAAGCAAAAACTGTAATCAATTTTTGAAATTAAGTGGTTCGTATGCTTTGTGTCATATTTTACTTTAAAGAATCAATGAATATGCAATCTGTTCATTTCTTTGTTTCTCTGTTTCTCTGTCTCTCATGCTGTCTGTCTGTCTGTCTGTCTGTCTGTCTGTCTGTCTGTCTGTCTGTCTGTCTG
>NW_004797778.1:12132-13681 GCF_000002075.1 Aplysia californica | reverse complement strand
TATATATATATTATATCGCTTTCTCGCTCTCGCTCTCTATCTCGCTCTCTACCTCGCTCTCTTTTTTCACTTTGTCTCTTTACCCACCCTTTACTCCCTCTTTCTCTCTTTCTCTCTCAGTGGCGTCCGAAAGAAACTTGACAATGTATTCACCCAATAATCGTGTAAAGCCTTGCACAACCCACTCACACAATATTAACATTCCAATTTAAAGCTTAATGAATTCGACAACATCTGACACACTAATTTTTCGTCTACGTTAAGAGTCGACTGAGATATGGTCAAAAATTGACCTTTGAAAAATCACGCTTGGTAAAATTCTGTGAAATCGAAGAACCGCTGTGAGAGGTTGGCGGGTGCTCTGGTGCGGTTTGCTTCTTCTTTCCTATCAAACATCTATCGACCTTATCTCCCCTTCTTCTTTTTTATGTTTGTTACTCTCTTGTAACACCTCTAATCTTCTGGCACTCATATATGACCTTATGCAGTTGCGAGCGCCGTAAAACCTCTACTAAAACTAAACCTCCCTCATTCCCCCCTTCCCACTCTGCAAAATATGGCTTAGGTACCCTCCCTCCACCCTACTAAATTAATGCATAACGTATATGGATTAAGACAGTACCCTTAATAATTAGACACTTTTCATTTACAACAGGCTGGGTGGCAAAGTAAATTAAAGTGACGTATTATCAAACTTGAACTCAACCTGTACAAAAAAAGAAGAAACGCAAAATTGTGTTTTGAGCTTGTATTGGTGGAACGAGCATGTACATGTATTGTCAAATAAATGGAGAACTCTTTTTGTTGGCAATAAACGATATTTATTACGAAAGTTTAAAATAGATAAGAAAACGGAGCAGTCACAAAATTAATGACACGCCAAACTTGGGCTTAAAGTTACATGTCCTTATTTGTAGGCCTATATTTTTAAGAGTTTGGATTTGAATAGAGCACTATACCCTTCTTGAGCATAGGCGTGTTGGTTCGATTTTGGACAAAATCATCTGCAACTGAGGAAGAGAGACCACAAAACTACCATCGTTTGGAGTGGCCTGGCTAGAATAAACAAAACTCCACTTGTGAGAATCAACGGATGGCTTCGTTTAGATGAGTACATCGTGCAGGTGCTTGAACTAGATCTAGATCGTCATGTCGTATTCAAATTTTTTTTTTACGTGGTGTCATTGAAGTAGACATTTTTATACATGACAGAGCACATTTTCAAAGGGCCAACGCCTTTTATAATAGTAATAGACATTTATTGGAAAAGCAGACAATGCCAACGATGTGGTCATCCGCATAGCTCTATCGTGAATTCTCAGAGACTGAAATGTACAATTTGTGCACCTTTGATCTACGTTTTTCCAAGTCCACTCAGGAATGTATATTTTTAATGGACATAAAAGGTGTTGAGCCCAAAACAAAACAAACGAAAAAAATCGACAAAAAATTTCCCAAACGTCGAAAAATTGTCGGTTTCTTGGATTTTGATATTTTTAAGAGCGCCTGATTTCACAACGCTGACACACACACACACACACACACACAC
>NW_004797778.1:9782-11025 GCF_000002075.1 Aplysia californica | reverse complement strand
TGTGTGTGTGCATTAATGTATATTGCTTGAGAAGAAAGGAAGTAGTAAGAAAGGTTTTTGAAAAATGGGTATTCCAATGTAAAGCGCATTGAACTACTTTTTTTGGAAATGCGCTATATAAATGTTATATATTATTTATTATTATTTACTTGAGAGTAACATACAGAGAAAAGCAGGAGAACAAACTGATAACATCTTTCACTCTCTATTGCCCGGGTACCCATGATCCAATCTGGATGAACTGAGGAAAATAATTCATTGAAAGTGCCTTTCCCAAGGACACAATGTCAGATCCCTGACGCGATTCGAACACACGAACTTACGGATAGGAGTCCGAGAGCTTAACCACTGAGCCATTGATGCCACCCTTTTCCCTCTCCATTTCTTCTTGCATCACGACGATCACAACCTGCAGTTTTTCATTCCTGTCAGACATAGATTATTCTAGCTGCAAACGCTCAGTGACCCCCACCACTCCTCGACCCCCGCCACCATTTTGAACTTTCTGACGTAATGCTCGGATCAGGTAGGCCCCACAGATGATGTCGTCTGTTCTTGTTTCGTGTAATGAAAATGTGACTCTTGTTTGGCAGCATCGTAGGTCAACCCCCACTCGATCCCCTAAACAAACAAACAAAAACATGCAGACAAATAACCAAACAAACAACCAAACAAACAAAGAAAAAAAACACACGAACGAACAAACAAACAAACAAACAAAATACATAAACAGACAAACAAACAAACAAAAAAGCAAACAAACAATTAAACATTTCAACGACACTGTCCAGTTCGTCCACTTGTCTAAGACAACCACCTTTTCCCCCACGACATTGGGTGGTTGTCTTTAACAATTCCTGCTGTACTCACGTTCTCGCCATCTCTCCCGGCAAGTCGTGTCCTGTACGGTAAGGTTGGAACCAGTGCTCGCAGCCCAGTGACTGAATGTAGCCCTCAAACTGTGCCATGCTCATGGGGACGCCAAGTGGCTCCAGCTCTCCCCTGTTGATATACATGTGAAATCAAGCCCTGTTTGGGGATTATAGACACGCACACACATACACACACACACACACACACACACCAAACACACACACACACCAAACACACACACACACACACACACGCACGCGCAAGTGCGCGCGCGCGCAAACACACATACACACATGTACGTTCACGCATTTATCAACATATACATACATCATCACATACGTACGCGTAATCACACACACACACACACACA
>NW_004797778.1:752-9366 GCF_000002075.1 Aplysia californica | reverse complement strand
GAGAGAGAGAGAGAGAGAGAGAGAGAGAGAGAGAGAGAGATTCACACGTATACCTATTCACACGCTTTGAGGGAATTATCTGATAATTTACCTGCACATTTAAACAAAAAAGATATACACATACACACACTCACACATCAACCTACCAGTATAATAGTTACAGATACACCCCTACCCACACATACACACACACTCGTACCCATATATCCACACCCATGAACACACACACACACACACACACACACACACACACACACACACACACACACACGCACACACAAAACACACACACACACAAATAATATACACATCAATTTATAGTTTGTACGTGTTATCTTTCTTAAAAATCCACAAGGGCTGTTGGCGGGTGCTGTGGCAGGGTTTGCTCATTCTTGCCGATCAAACATCTATCGACTTAACCTCTCCTTCCATTTTGTGTTCGTTACTCTTTTGTAACATCTCTAATGTTCGGCACTTACTTGACCTTAACGTGTTGCAAGTGCCGTAAAACTCTTACTCTTACTTAATCTAAAGAACTCACCTCATGGTATCCTGGTAGGGTAAGAAGACGTTTCTGTATTTGTTCTTGACAATCCGTGACGCGGGGTGATACCTCATGATGTGCCCAGCTATGTTGATCTGTATGAATATTATTTTGTGTTGTAATATTATATTATTATATTTTACGCCCACATCAACACAATTAATTAAGATCATACGAAACGACTTGTATCTACTCCGCCTGGTTCGGATTGAAAAAAAATATCTGTAGGCTACTACGTGTACCATAGAATTGTTTTCTTCTGAACGTTTCTTGAATAGTCTACATCTAGTAGAGTAGAGAACCAATCAACCAACCAACCAAGCAAGCAAATAACCAACCAAGAAAACAAACAAACAAACAAACAAACAAACGAACGAAAAAAAACCCCCAACAACAACAAGTCTCTGTACTCACATGTTCTAAATATCTGTTCCCCTCTAGGTGGTCCATGAAATGGTCTCCGGTACTATACAGGACTAAGGATCCACCCGGTTTTAGAATTCGGTCTGCTTCTTGGAAAAATCTGAGGGTGTAAAAAAAAAAAAAAGTCAAACTTGGTGGTCGGAGATTCCCTTTTTTTTTTTGATTCGGTAACCGCAGATTCACGATTTTTAAAAGCTAGGAATCGTAAGAATCGAGTCCGAAACCAGTTACTTTCTACCCATGTGAGTCCTGTGATTCAGACCGCAAGACAAATATATGATAACTTTCGGTGAGTAGTCAGTATTTCCGTTGAGTCCGACCCCTAGACTTATTACTTGATTACTTCTAACGAGTAGCAATGTTTTCACGAGTCCATGATTGCTTCCGTTGAGTCCGACCCCTAGACTTATTACTTGATTACTTCTAACGAGTAGCAATGTTTCCACACGAGTCCATGATTGCTTCCGTTGAGTCCGACCCCTAGACTTATTACTTGATTACTTCTAACGAGTAGCAATGTTTTCACGAGTCCATGATTGCTTCCGTTGAGTCCGACACCTTGTCAGTAACCGGTTCCCAGATCGGCTTCGAACAGCTTTAGGATTCAAGGCAACCTCGGTTTCGGAACCCAGCGGGGCACCAACATGTTACATTTTTCTTCTCCTAAAAACAAGAAATGGTAACCGTTACTTTAATTAAAAAGGAATCGGAACTTTTCTTCCGTAGGAATAATTGCAGGATTTGGATCGAGAATCGATTTCGCACAGCTCTAACTAGAACCTGTCTCAGCGGTAATCTATGCTAACAGCCATTGTTCCGTGTTGCTCTTGCGGTTAAAAAAAAACAACCCCCCCCCAAAAAAACAATTTCTAAACTCGCCCAGTGTTCTCTGTCCAACATGGCCAAGGTCTATATCAAGTTATCTTCGCGTCGAGTCGACCTCGGAACGTACTCAAAGCCGTATCACATGGTACAAAATTTGTTTCCACAAAACTATCCCCTGACTGAGTGTCTTTGTTAAATCAATGCAAAGAAGCTCAAAATATATAGATTACAACCTTGATGGAAATGAAATGGAAAGAACAAGATGAAGATTTTAGATTTAATCCATCTGTCAAGTCTAAATTAGTAACTATAACTGTCCATAATGTGGCCTCCTGTCTGTGCCAGTCACAGTTCTCTGTGATCCTCGATGACCATGATAGACATGTTCAATTACCGGTAACGAATTGTAAAATGCGTAGTAAGACACCCTCTTACACCTTCCATGATTTCAAACACACTGACTATGTTTCTTCTTCGGGACTATTTAGGAAGACACGATCTGAAAAGAGGAAAATAATGTGTTAAATTGAGAAATCTACGTCTTATGTGTCAACCGCCCTGGCAAAGCTGTATCTTGCATTCTGTTTTAAGATTATCTGTCAGGGTGTAAAAAGGCCATACAAAACACAGAAAACAAAAACAACAATAACAACAACAGCAGCAATAACAACAACATCATCAACAACAACGACAACAATAACAACAACAGCAGCAACAGCAACAGCAACAGCAACAGCAACAGCAACAGCAACAGCAACAGCAACAACAACAACAACAGAATACAGATGTGGTGCTTGGTATTTTCAATAATAGTATAATAGTAATGGTAGACAGAAGCTCATCGACACAATAACCTCTAATAAGCGCTGGGGAACAGTAACAACAGAAGGAAAGGTAAGAAGTAGGACAAGTCAATTGCGCCCTCCAACCACCCACACAGATAGACAGGCATACAGAAACAATAGACAAAAAGTAAAGATGTTTCTTATACGATTTACCAGTGACGCTGCCCAGCCTCTCAAAACCCACCTGTCCTGGTTCAACCAATGGAAAGCTGTAGCTACCGTGACGAGGTCCACGCTACCAGAAGTGACGAAATTGAGGTCCTCGCTTGCCCCACATCGGAAGCTAACGTTGCGCGTTTGCTGAGGCGCCTTGCTGATCTGTTGTTCGCACGCATCCACACCAATTACCTGATGACAATATAAATTGTATACATAATTGTACATACATACACAAATATTATACGATATATGGAAACGTGGCCGTCTTAGATAGGTGGATGACTTACGCTGACTTACAGTGTCATTACAATGTAACACCTCCCCCCCCCAAAAAAAAAATATTTAAAAAATAAAATATAATAAAAAATAAATAAATAAAATAACAAATAAAAACCCATAAAAACCCACAAGGGTAGAAATGGGAGATGGCGTTTGTACAGGTGATATTCATAAACGGGTAGATATCAAAGCAGGTTGGACTGCATGTATGCACTCACGGAAAATATTAAGTGTGCAAAGAAATCAAATATTGTGCTAGCAAGCAAATTTTCTTTTGAAAATCCATTCCTTTTCTTAAGGACCCATATGTCAAGGAAAAAATCACGAGGATTAATTATTTCCAATTAAGTAAGAGAATTCATTTTGCGGTAAGACATCCATCCCAAGTTGAACAACCCAATTTCCAAATCCATTAAATCAATGCTGCGTGTGACCACATGCCAAATTGATGACTGACACCGTGGATGCACGGAAAAGATAAGCGTTCGATTAACTGATAGGGTGGAGGTGGGGGGGGGGGGGGTTCTGCAGCCGGATACTTTCGTGTAATTGCTCAAGTTCATCAAACGTTTTCTAGTTGGTTTTGTTGTTGTGACAGTCACATTCCCACCACATTCCACACAAAAACATGCCCAAGAGAGGATCAGAGCTGGCGATACTAATGGCCACCCGTGTTTTGAGGGAGTAGTACACGATCAGTCAAAACAGTCAGATCGCTACCTTTGAATTACAAAATTCTATCAGCTCAATATCTAGATCTAGTTTTGAGTCCCACAATTTTGGCCTATCAAGATTTTTTTAATGCAATTCTTGGAATATTTTGAGAAAAAAAAACTCCGAATAATCTGACGAGTTTGATAGAACACGATTTGGTTTTTGATCTCATGGTCTTAGTAACTCAAAACGGACAAAAATGCCAGATAAAACTTTGTTATTCTGAGGTTGCGAGATGTCGGTCCTCTTTTTGATAAACTAAAAGAATAATGCAAGATGCAAAATACTTCTTTTTGTGATCTTCAAAGTATAGGAAGGAAAAGAAATACTCATGAGTCATTTTGTTCTGCCAGTTGATGCCAAAACTTCTCACGAGCCTTTTCAGGTCAAAGTGATTAAGTTTCTTGGCATGGCTATAGAGTTCTTAAAACAGGTACTTATACAAACAATGACACTGGAGAGTTCATCATAAAACGTTACACAGGGGTACCCCTTTTTAGCTCAGCTGCTATCAGGTTGAGGTCTCTACGCCTCTATGACTCTGGTTTTGAATTCCACATGGGTGTTTTAGAACGTGGATTGTTGGGGCGTTTTCAAGGCTATTCTACGAAGGCTTCCTGACTCGGTCCTACCTGAGATATAAGTTATATCCAGAGGTCCCGAACAATTAATACCTGAAATGTTTTCTCTCCGAGGAGTCGCACGGGGGTCATCGTGACGTCATACGCTAAAATGCTTTTTACTTAATTCAAGAATGGGGCGGATTGAAATTTACTCTTATGCAATTAGTGTATATTATACTATTATGCTGTAAAGTAACCTTCATTACTTCTTTTGAAGACTTGCTTCATTAAACTGAGATTTTCTATTACATGGATGTAAACTGTAACTCTTGCACACTGTATGCAGCACAATTTATTCCGAATAATGAATGATCAATTATATGAGTTTTTGGTCTGAGTGGCAATAACAACAATAATAACACAAGCACGTCTAAGAGAATTTAAAGGTAAGATAGTATTAGGTAGTAATTTCCTGATGGCACTAGATCTAAGAGATAAAAAAAACCCCAAACAGATTCAGATGGTTAGAAGGGATTTAATTTGTTAAATAAAAGTTCTTAGCCAAGGGCAGACTACTCTCTTCTTAACCACTGCCAACAGGAACAGTCAATGATATCAAGCCCACACGCATTGAGGGTAGGATACAATTCGAGTGGTAATGTCTTGGTAATGTGAAGAGGTGGAAAAGTTTGTTGTTTTTTTTATCTCACACCCCCAAACAAAACAAAGCAAAGCAAAACAAAACAAAACAAACAAAGCAGATAATGGGAAGGGAAATTACCTGTTTGAAGTTAATAGATAGCATTTGTATAGCGCATATCCCCGCTCAACAGCAGGCTCTATGCACGAGAACAATGATGATCACAAGCACGTCTATGGCGAGCATTGAGCATAACATAATACATGTAATATGTGACAGTTTAGAACTTTGTTATATGAAGAGAGAGAAATGAATAGTAAGAATGGGGGTCACCTGTTTGAGGTAACGAGCCAAGGGCAGAGAAATCTGTCCAGAGCCAGGCCAATATCAATAATTATGATAACATAACAAGTCTACGACGATCATTGAGCTTAAAATGGTATAGTACGATTCACGACGCGGTGGAATCAGGAGCTCATTCTTCATTGGGTATTTGTTATCCTCTTTAAGCTTTTTCATTTGCCTTGCTTTTGGTGAAAAAAATATCCACATAAAAAAATCTTGAATAGAAATTGAGATATCAGTAACATTAGCGAGGAAATGGCCCCCAAAGTTTGGTGAATTTCAAAGCCTAAATGTTCTTGGAAACTGCAAATTTTCCTTTTTGTGCCTTTGGTCAACGTTTTTCAGTAAAAACAAACACACAAAAAGTGTTTTAATGGACTTAAAGGATGTTGATGTAAATTTTAAAAAATTAATCCAGAAAAATGCCTGTTTTTTAAATTTCCTTATTTTGACAAATGCTTGATTTCACAACATTGTGACACAGATGTGACAACTTCTTGGTGATATGAAGAGAAACAGAGAATGGAGGTCACCTGCTTGAAGTTACTAGCCAAGGGCAGAGTACTTTGTCCAGATCCACAGCCCACGTCCACGGCAAGGTCCCAGGTACCGTCTCCCGTCTGCCCGCAGAAATCAATCACCAATTTGAACAATTGATCTGTGTATGTGGGCCGATACTTAGCGTAGCAGGAGCTGGCCTCTTCATCGCTGTAGAACTTGGACTGATCAAAGCTTGTCATTTTGCGGGTGGTTGGGTGGCGCCACTAGTAGGTCGTGTTTCCCTTGTGTGGGAGGTTCGTGGGTGCCACTGGCTGGGCCAACCTTGAAAAAAATCTCTCTCTGTTGTTTATGTCTGTGTGGTTGGTTTTAGAGTGCCACTGGTTGATCCTACTTCTTTCTCTACTTCTGTTGTTTGTGTCTGTAGGTCTTACTTTCCCCCAGTACTAGTAATAATAGTACGTCCGTCAATGTCTGACGATGGCGTATATATTACTGCAGTGGAGAACACGTCTAAAGAGAAATATAGGAAATAAGCTTTAGATATCTTGTGGCTTCTGCTATGGCCGATGAGACCAACCCCCAGCACTAAATAGCCGCTGTAACATCTACGTGCTTCTCGTTCCTCAATCACCACACACTACCTGTATTCTGTGACAGCCCTCAGTCGGCCGAGGCCTCTTTCCGCATCTCGATGTCCAGCACGGCACAGTGGAACCACTTCCTGCGGAAGCGTTTTGGGGTCAACAACAAGTGTGACGTGGGCGAGAGGGTGGGGGAGGATGGAGCAGGTAACAAGTGGAAATAGCCGTGGATGTGCATCAAGAGCAAAGAAATGTACATACTTTGTACTGAATGCCCTTGGACTCTGGGAGTCTTCGAGCTCCGATGAAACTACGCAAGTGTTGGAAGCATATTTTCGATAAATTCAATATTATTATGATTTCTTCAGACGTATTGACACATAAAGGATATTTACTTTTGCCCTAAAACGCTCTTATTTGTTCGATTGCTATTCCCAGAAGCACTATAGAAGTGCACATTAAGTTTTACGGTTTCCTAAGTCTATGTTGTAGCTCTGTTAGTCACTTTTCTATTATATCCAGAAGTCGTGGGTTAAATTCCCGGGTAGGGAATATCGTTTATCGAGCATCTGCATATTCCTGTAGGGACGCTGTGTTCCTTCCAGCTCGGGTGGCCTTACCAAGCAGAGTCAGAGCAGTGTAAATTATGATCCTCAATTGTTTGGCATCGTGGTAAAATCAGGCGTTTATCAAAATAATGTATTCGAAGGAACTGGCATTTTCCGCCGGTTTAGCAAATGTTATCGAATTTTTTGTTTTTTTGGCTCAACATCTTTTATACCAATTTAAATACATACCTACTTCTGTATGGATTTTTATTGAAAAGCATTGATTAGAGACACAAAATATATTACGTTTTTAGTTTCCAAGGACTCTCAAGCCAGGGAAGTCACCAACCTTTGGTGACCATTTTCTCACTAATTTTACCTCTGAAACCAGGCGACTCCCATCTCCTTCAATCGCAAATATTTCGACTTCTATTCAAGATAGATAGGTATTTTTTTTATCGAAAGCAAGACAAATTATCAAGCTTTAAGTTGATTTCAATAACTCTACATGCTCATGTCGTGACTCGATTGCGTTTAAAAAATTATAATTTGTGCACACGAGCATTCCAACCAACCCATCATTTGTCGAGAGATGTCTTGCTTTTTAGGTGGACACATCATAACAAAATTATGCCCGATTGCTAAAGTAAATACCTGTGCTCTATTTCAACTACCGACTTCCCGAGAGACGGACGAATTACAGTCGGTCAGTTTCTGGTTTGGTGGACATGCGGCTAAAAGATGTACGTTTTGAGGTTACTCTTTGGCCGTTAAAAACTTGGAGTGTAACACCCTAGGTCCTGCACTGTCATGTGTGCTGCCTTTTTGCTCTCAATAACTCCTTTGCTGCGAAGCGAAAGTACCATAATGTGGACGTTCTGATGAAGGGCAACTGAGTCAATTCGCTACCCCAGAAGTACTTAGTACTATCTGCTCAATATCTAGTTTTGAGAAATTTGAGGTAAATACTTTTTAGTTTCATAACAGTAATAATAATATGTCAAGCATTTCCAAACGAAATTCTTTGAATATTTTGATAACGACTCTGAATATTTTTTACGATTTTGATAGAGCAGATAGAGCATTTATTTGCTTTCTGACGTCAAGGTCTTAGTGACTCAAAACGGCCAAAAATGTTAGATAGCACTTTGTAATTCTGAGGTAGCGAAATGGTGTGCACCAAACCAGAATTATGTCACAGTACGCAATCTAAGATATTCATAGCTTATCATAGATTAAGTTTTGATTGTTCATGCAACTTTACCATAAAAATAGAAAGCAAGGCTTTATACGTCATAAATAACTGGCTATTGGTCCCTCATGTAGTAGTGATTTTTGAGCCAGTTTTCAGCAAACTATTTTTCTTCAGTACGGATACGAGTGGTTGGAAGGCGCCACTGGTACACGTTTTACGTGCTAGTTCCCTGTATTATTGCTCTATATATGACTTGCTTTCCCCTGCATTAAATAACACTTATTGCGTCGATGTTTTCTTTTCACTCAGTAACAAACACACTTTTCAATAAAGTGTAGACTATTAATCTAATCCTGACAAAACAAAACAAAACAACTACAACAACTACAACATCATCATCAACAACAACAACAACAACAACAACAACAACAACAACAACAACAACAACAACA
>NW_004797777.1:603031-604180 GCF_000002075.1 Aplysia californica | reverse complement strand
ATAAGCTGTCTTCTGCAATTTGCTTCAACCAAGACTTCTTCATTTGTTTTTCTAGCTGTCCATGGGATTTGCAGCATCCTTACTGTCGCCATTTTCCCTCTACTTCTTTTGTTTATTTCTTTTATTTGTCACTCTCTTGTAGACAGCTATTTCCGGGGTGCCTTGATAGTCGAAGCAGACTTTGTGCTGTTGAAGCTAGAGAGGTGAGCAGAGTAAGCCTGATTCTCCGTTTTGACTTTTCTGTTGGCATCCACCCCTTGAGGCTCATATGACCTTATGCAGTTGCGATCGCCGTAAAACCTTACTGAAATAAACGAAGACTCTCCGTCAATATGAGTCAGTCCTATCGGAGGTGGCCGTTAAATGCCGGGGCACCTGTCTTTTAAATCGCTGTATGGTTTTGAACAAGGCGCTATGTTTAAGCAAATTCGCATTTTATTTTTATAGTCGCAAACGAGTATTGTACCATAATGTTACAATCAGGAAACTGAGTATGTATCTAGCTCAACATTATTATTGTTTGTATTACTGTTCATTTATACTATGCATGTGACTATAAGGCTGTTTGTGAATGCACACATACTGCGTGAGTGTACATGTTTGAGTGTGTATGTGTATGTATATATGTGTGTGTGAGTGTGTGTACGTATTGTGCGTGTGTGTGTGTGTGTGTGTGTGTGTGTGTGTGTGTGTGTTTATGTGTGTGCGTGGTGAAACACCAAACCAATGTGCCAGGATCAGGATTATAAAGATGTTTCTTATCTTATCGTTTCCAATCGAAATTCACTACAAACCCCTCTTATATTTTTTATTCCGTCTTCGTTGAGTTATTAATTACGGTTCCGAAGAAATGAGAGTCGAGAGTATATCCTGCGACTAACTAAAAAAGAGAGAAAGAGTAGACTACAAAGAGTGACATGAAGAGGTGATGAGAGCTGTAGAAGAGAGTAGAGACGTTCTTTTCTTTTTTTCCTCACGTGAAAGTTCGGGTCAACATCCTTTCTAGATCGAAGAAGCTCGCCCTAGAAATAAATATTGTGACTGTAATTGGTCGCTTTTAAGGACAGGCAGGCTATCATAGATTTGGACGGCGTTCAGGAATCTTGACATACACCAAAAGTATATATATAACCACCCCCCCCCCCCCCC
>NW_004797777.1:597055-598034 GCF_000002075.1 Aplysia californica | reverse complement strand
CTATCACAATTACCGCCGCCACCACCAGCAACAACAGAATATCAGCATCAACATCAACAACAATAACAATAACAATAACAACAACCACAGGCAAACAACAATATCAACCACAACCACCGTTGCATCACCACCACCATCAATAACAACGACAGCCACAATCTGCCCCCCCCCCCAAACCAACATCACAGCCAACAACAAAAACAACAACAACAAAACTATCAACATCAACAAATCATTCCCTCACGTAATCCCTCAGCTAACCAAATCGGCAATGTATGGAGACACCCCTCCCACCTAATCCCTGCATAGAAGGAGCTACCCTCAGCAGAGAGGGTAGTATTACTGTAATCTCTCCTCCTCATCATCATCATCAACTGCAACAACAACTACAACAACCACCCTCACCACTACCACCGCCACCAACAACAACAATACCATCACAACTCACCAAATCAACAATGTAAGGCGACAGCATCCTCCCAATACGAGCGAAGAAAGAGCTACTTCCCATCCCAGAATTTCTCATATCATCAACAAAAACAACAACAACCAAAAACCATAACTACCACCACTACCATCACCACCACCACCATCACCATAATAACAACTACAACAGCAACAACAACAACAACAACAACAACAACAAGGGAGACGGTGGCTCTTCGGGGCTTCAAACATTTCGAACGCAAAGGCTACCACACACACACACAACAACAACGACAACAACAACAACAACGTTGCTGACTGGAGCAGGCGATGGAAACTCAAGCTAAACGGCTCAAAGAGCGAGACAACATTCTTCACGCTCGGAACATCTGACTCGGAATGGAAGCCGTGCATCACGATAAATAATTCGTCAATTAGGTATGAGCCCTACGCAAGACTCCTGGGAGTCACACTCGACCGCAGGCTCACGTTCAGGAAACAGGTTGAGACAGTAATAGCTATGGCCACACAGAAGATGAGGATGCTCGGCGCT
>NW_004797777.1:592398-593551 GCF_000002075.1 Aplysia californica | reverse complement strand
TAGATAGATAGATAGATAGATAGATAGATAGATAGATAGATAGATAGATAGATAGATAGATAGATAGATAGATAGATAGATAGATAGAACCGTTTGGAAACGTCAGAAACAAAAAAACTGGTTTCATGTTATTGTGCGTGTGTGTATGTGTGTGTATGTGTGTGTTTGTGTGTGTGTGTGTGTGTGTGTGTGTGTGTGTGTGTGTGTGTGTGTGAGAGAGAGAGAGAGAGAGAGAGAGAGAGAGAGAGAGAGTTGTTCCTATCAAGAATCATGAAAAGTAAGAAAATTGTAAATCTCGACCATAGCATTAAACGATATGTTGGTCATACAGAAAGGTACGTCTTTGATAGAGCTCTTGGGATGGTGTAAAAATTGAAAAATTCTTAAAAACCTGAATTTAAGTTGATTGCTTGCGAGAGCGCCAATGTTGGACAAGAGATTTTAAAATGTAATTCTAAGTGTTTTACTCCTCGATCGACACAATTTAGGTCATTTAGGATGTGGACTGCTACAACCTTGCTTCCAGTAAAGAACTTCTGGCCGCCCTAAAAAAGAAACAATCAAACTCAAGGCACTTTACACTAAAGATGACTGTTGTGGGTTGTTTAAAGCGTTATCCAATGAAAGGAATATGCTTGTGGTGACATTTTGCTACCCGAGAACTACAAAATTTTCTCACCTCAGTACCTAGTTTGGAGAAATTTCGCGTAACAATATTGAGTTTCACAACATCTCAAGCTTTCTCGAATTCAATTCATTGAATAACTTGACAACGACTATGAATAGTCTAACACTTTGGATATAGCAGATAGAGCGTTTGGTTTCGGATAGCATAGTCTTTGTAACTAAAAACAGCCAAAAATGACAGGAAAAAACAATGCAATTCCAAGGTAACGTTTTACAGAATATTGGGCTTGTCGCAATAAAGAAAGCAGAACAAAGAAAATACTTTATCGATTTCACTGACCAGTTGAAGTAGATGACCAGCACTCTACAGAGCAGTGATGGAGTCGTGAACATATGCCATATTTTCTCGCCTTTCGTGTCCTCCTCCAGATTTTCCAGACTCAGGACTTTTTCACTCACGTCCACTTTGTTCATCTTTGGGTGAGTAGAGAAATAATCAAAGTAGATAGTAGCTTGTGGGAACAGT
>NW_004797777.1:588738-589706 GCF_000002075.1 Aplysia californica | reverse complement strand
AAGCAGGGGGAGAGAAAATAGTTGAAAATATTATTACACTTCAGATCTGTCTAAAACGGTCTCCCATTGTCGAAAAGGAAAGCGATTGTTGAGGCGAGAAAATGTTACCTCAGAAATTCAAAGATCTATCTGCTGAGTACCTAGTTCTGAGAAATTTGACGTAAAAATGTTGGTTCACAACATGTCAACTTTCTTCGAATGCAATGCGCGATTATTTTGAAATCTTGATAACGACTTCAAATAATCTTACGATTTTGGTGGTGCAGATTTAACTTTTCGTTTCTGACCTCATAGTCTTAGTAACTCAAAACGGCCAAAAATGTCAGATAGAACTTTGTAATTCTAAGATAGCGAAATGTAATTGTCGAGAAGATAGCGTGATTGTCAAGGAGATATGTGATTGTCGAGAAGAAAAGTGATTAAGGAGAAAAGTGTCCATGTTATACAGGTAGTCGTCTTTCACAGTGTTGATATAATGAAAAATAAATTAATTTGGGGCGGGGGGTGCAAAGTTGAAGTTTGTACAGGTGATTGTTTTATACAGGTACTTATTAGAGCAGATTCGACTTTTAAAAGTTAAAAAAGAAACGTTATGAATGATTGATTTGAGAAAAAGGTAAGTTTTTAAAAAGAAGTAACGAGGAATGTTTTGGAAAACAAGACAGATTCCAGTCGGAGATGAGGTAGGAAGACGGCGGTGGTGAAGGATAGGACATCCTCTCAGGAAGTCAGGCAGCCGTATGACAAAGAAAGTGTTGGATTGGAATCCACAGGGTAAAAGATCAAGGGCAAGACCGCGTGGAATCTGGATAAGAATCACATAAATTGATGCACAGAAAAGTGGGAAGACATGGAATAACACCAAGAGGCTAGCCCAGGATAGAGAACGGTGGAAAGTGTTTGTCCGTGGCCTATACCTTGATACAGGGTGGGAAGGCAATAATGAAGATAAATGAGGGAGGGAACAC
>NW_004797777.1:585926-587698 GCF_000002075.1 Aplysia californica | reverse complement strand
TAGTATACATATGTGTGTGTTTTTGTGAGTATGTACGTCTGTGTGTATGTGAGTGTGTGTATGTGTATGTGTGTGTGTGTGTGCGTGCGTGCGTGCGTGCGTGCGTGCAAACAAGCGTATATATCTTTATGTATTTGTGTGTACGTTTGAGTGGGCGTGCACTCACAAGTCGGAGAGAATGCCCATGATCAAGGAGCCGCCGAGGAGACCACCCATCAGAGCCATGTTGGCGTGGGTTTTCAGAATCTTGTTGTCACAAACAATGTCGAACTGAAAACACAAGGGAAACGGGACCAGTAAAGATATACTTCACCAACCCAAGACGATGAGAAAAGTGGTCATTATAGACAGGTTGTTTTTTGGGACAGTGTCGTTGTGATAATAAAGAAAGGAAAAATCGGCCCACTTAAGATACACTTAATTCTGCTCAAGACGATGAGAAGAGTGGTCCTTACAGACAGGTTGTCCTTTGGGACAGTTTGATTTTGATGTAAAAAATAATAAACCTTAAGGGAAAATTGTGTTGTGGCTGTTCGAAGAGGTGATGATACAGTCAAGGTACACTTAAACCTGTCCAAGATTATGAATAAAGGGCTAAATATCTGAAAGTTGTCATCTTGGCCATCAATAATTTATTTACAGAGGCACCAGCCATCCAGGTCTAGGTGTTGTTTTAGCCTTGCCTTCTTGTACAATGTTGTTATGATATAGAAAGAAAGAAAAAAAAACTCAAGAGGGAATTAGGTAGTGGCCGTTTGAACAAACGGCTATCTTAGAAAATTGGTCGTTAGAACAGGTTAAAATGTGTTTGAGTGAATTTATTTGTTTCCTGCTCGTTCATTACTATTGACGTAAAAAAGGAACTGGCTGTACATTTTCAACATTTAAAAAAGCCGTAAAAGGACATTCGTTCAGGTGAAAACCTTGGAGTCTTCAACAAGCTCAATAAAATTTGAAGAAAAAAAAAATGAAGTAAGATGAGCTCAAAGTTGAAGGGAAGTCTGTACAATTCAGATGTCCTGTCAGTAATTATGTATGTTGTGGGTCAGGGACCTTAAGGACAGAACAAGAAAGTTAAGTTTTAGTAGAGGGTTTACGGCGCTCACAACTGCATAAAGTCATATATGAGCGCCATAAGAATAGAGGTGTTACAAGAGAGTAACAAACATAAAAAGAAGGGGAGATAAGGACGATAGATGTTTGATAGGAAAGAAGAAGCAAACCACACTAGAGCACCCGCCAACCACCCACACAGAACAAGAAAGGTAACTGGCATCCTTTGTCAACAATTACTCGTAGTACGTACGTAGGATACTTAACATTCCCCAGGAAAGACTTCTTTACGAACAAAGAAGTAATAGATAGATCCTAGCATGCCAGCAGGAGATGATGACAAACACAAAGCACAAAAAAGAATGCTTAGAATGGAATGGCTTGATTATCTTCAACAATTTCTACACACAAAATATTTCTATTAGGCTGCCCAATGGAAAATCGATCGGGGGAGAGGAAAGAGTTAGGGGACGACCAAGGATGAAAGGGGCAATAGAGAAAAACCTTAAATTAGTTAACAAAAAATGGATTGATTGATGCCCCCACCTTAGCTTCAGACACATTTTTCTGGTCATCTCAGATTGCCGCATGCGTCTCAAGACTTGAGAATCTTTAAGTTTAAGTTAAATAAATAAAAGGTTTATAAGACTTCATGGACGATCATCGTCATCATCATCATCATCATCATCATCATCATCATCATCATCATCATCATCATC
>NW_004797777.1:580564-584565 GCF_000002075.1 Aplysia californica | reverse complement strand
ACACACACACACACACAAACCCACACAAACACACACACAGATACACACACACACACACACACACACACAGACACACACACACAAAACACACACTAGCCCACCTGTACAATTCACAAGTCGAATACGCCCCATCTTCATCTCTTGGAACTGCGGCGTCCACAGCAATCGTATGTGCCTCATTCTGTCTCTTGTACGTGTCATTTATACCAGGCACCGCGCATCTGGAAAACACACACACACATTATCATCAATGTCTAACATTTTCACATAAGTCCTTTTCTATTCCTCAGTGTAATACCCAGGAATTACTCATAAAGAAGACAAAAGCAACTTATGATTGAAAATGGTGAAATGGTATAGGTTTAACACCTCTATCAATACTATTAGGTTATTTAAGAGCGGGAGCCTCCGAATTTAACATCCGTCTCCGAAAGGACCGAGCCAAGTGGGAAATCCGTGCAAAGTGCCTTTCCCAAGGACACAACTTCGGGTCGAGCTGACGCTCGAACCCCCGACCCGCAATCTCACGATTACGAGTCCGCCTGCTTAACCACTAGGCCACCGACGCCACACAACTTATGATTCAAATGATTGTCAATGACTAACATTATTTTGACTGCTTTGTGTAATATTATTACTCCTGCAAACACCTTCCCTGAGAGATGAATAGAGATTGTTATTGTCAGTGTCGTTAAGTTAGGAAAACAATGTTTAACGTCAGGGGCTCCCTACATGGGGTGCATGAACCACAGAAGGAAAGGAGAGGCAATGTATTAATGTGTCCTAGAGGGGTTTGTGGGGGGTGGGGCGGGATTTTTGAATGTGAAAACTAGACGACTTGGCATTTTTTGGTTTTGGGGGGATTTGTTTTTGGGGATTTTGTTTTTGTTTTCTTTTTGTTGGGGTTTTATTTTGGAGGGTGGGGAGGGGAAGGTGTTTCTTTTTTAATTTGTTTTAAATTTCCTCTACAGAAAGACCGAGATATTCGATAAAAACTCTCCCCATACGGGAAGTGAACCCATTTCCACAAACGCCAATGCCAATGTATTTGTGCTACAAGACAATATATTGAGAGGGTTAGTGCGCTCGTCTCCGAAGCCGAACGGACAAGGTTATTTTTCGCCCCCTCCTGCCCACCCAGCAGTAAAGGGTACCTCACTTCGAGTCGGGGAACTAAAGGCGACTTGGAAAGGAAATGGGCACCGTACCACAATATGCAGAAGGCCCAGGAAGCTGTCTCACTAACAAGGCAATCCCCAATGTCCAGATCGGGTGCGGGAACAACTTTACTTTATCTACCTCATCCCGCATTAGCCCAGGCAGGGTCAAAGCCGGCCTCCTAAATGATCTAAATTGTGTCGATAAAGGACCTACAATTTCTTGAGTTCTTACTTTCTTTCTTTCTTTCGTTCTCTCTTTCCTCTTCCTTTTTTTATTCATTTATCTATTTAAAAATTATTTTTTTAAATTCAAATGAGGAAATAAAGACCTACTGTGGTAAAATGGCTAGGCTAAGTTGTACCAGAGAGTGGTTGTACTAAGATTATGTTCTATGTTTAAAGAGAGTGTCCAATAGTCTTTTTAGTAGAGGTTTTACGGCGCTCGTATCTGCATAAGGTTATATGTGTGCCTTTCCAATAGTTTAAATCGACGCCTGTGGTGTAATAGTCAGGGGGGGGGGGGGGGGTTGCTCAGATGTGTTGCATTAACTTCTATATTGTCCCCATCCTCAAACCGGTCTGACTGGAGTCAGTGATAATAATATGTGAGACAGCGAGGTGAAATCAGGCTCTCGTCAAAATAATCAAAGTGAAGAAACTTGTTTTTTTGTTTTTTTATTTGCAGGTTTGTGGATTTTTATGAATTTCTTTTTTAGATCAACACATTTCATGCCTATTAAAGAACTCATTTCTGTGTGGATTTTTCCGAAAAACGTTGATTAAAGGCGCAAAAAGCTAAGGAATTAACTAATCTTTGACGGCCATTTTCTCCCGAATTTTACCTCTGAAAACAAGTGACCCCCCATCTAATTTTTTCGCAAATATCTCGACTTGTATTCAAGATAAATGGATATTTGTTTCATCCAAATAAAGACAAATGTACAAGCTTTAAGATGATACCGATAACTCTACATGATCAAAAGTTGACGAGAGCCTGATTCCACCACGCTGCCTCACATATAACAGCGACCAGGCTCTCGCCGTCGCACACACACACACACACACACACACACACACACACACACACACACACACAAGACAGACAGGATGTTCGCTATTGTGTCACGACAAGGTGGAATCAGGCACTCGACATTCTTGGGGACAAATAGAGTTGTTGGTATCATCAGAGAGCTCAGAATTACCGTGGTGTCATATTAAATCTTTTTTTATTTGTCTTGCTTTCGTGGAAAAAATACTCATCGAAATAGATCTGCAACTGAAAGTGGTAGGGTCGCATAATGCCGCAGATGGTAAAATACACGAAAATATGGTCCCCACATTTTGGTGACTTCCAATGCGTGAGTGTCTTTGGAAGACCAGAAAGTTACAATTTAATTTTTTCAGACCTTTAATCAAAGATTTCAGTAAAAATCCACACAGAAAACCAAATTTGATTTCAAATGGACTTAAGGATTGTTAAGCCAGAACAAAACATATCGATAAAATTTATGCAACCGGGAAAAATGCCGGTTTCTTCCGAGAGCCTGTTTTCACCACGATGCCTCACATATTATTTTAGTCTCAAATGTGAATGGTTGGAGGGCACAAAATTGGTTGCTCCGAATTCGTGTCTTTCCCTCTTTCGTTTTCGTCTGACTTTTCCTAAAGCTAAAAAATAAATGACTATCATCCTGTTT
Source organism: Aplysia californica (assembly GCF_000002075.1). Lineage (NCBI taxonomy): Eukaryota > Metazoa > Mollusca > Gastropoda > Aplysiida > Aplysiidae > Aplysia > Aplysia californica. Next base: position 581,708 of record NW_004797777.1, on the reverse strand, counting down.
GTGAGTGCTAGTTGTTTTTTTTTCAAAGAAACAACGAAACAAAACAAAATGTCTCAGATCTATTGCGCAGTTCATTATTATGCTATGTATGAAACGCGTTGATGCGAGGAAAGGTGGGGGAGGCAGATGTTTTTGTTCGCTCCATTTATCTTTTTATTTCTTAGATTTTATATTATTTAGAAGACAAATGAGTTGGAATATTTCTTCCAATTACCGGTTAGAAGATTTATTGCTTTATTGGTCCCATTGACAACATTTAGATTATTTAGGAGGCGAGCCTCCACCTGTTTGTCAGGGGCCAGGCCTCACTCCGAAGTGAAAAAATCACTGCAAAAAGAATGAGACACTCGATTAAAATCCACCCCCCCCCCCTCTTTGCCACTAACCCACCCACTCGGGAATCTAACTCGGTTCTCCTGCGTGCTTCAGCAAAGCGCCTAATTTCGCTATACCACAGATACAGGTGTCATAATAATAATATGGCTAACTGGGTCTGCATTTATAACCTCTTTGGTCGCACTGAATGAGGCACGAGTAGGCGGATTCGAAAGCAATGACATGAACCGACCTCGAAAAATTCGTTGAGAGCTAAAAGGTGTCGCACTAGAAAGCTTCGAGTCCCAAAACGCCACAGCTAACCAATTCATCATCGTTTCTGTTCAACTTTTCAAGAAAGTCTTACGTCAATTATGCTTAACACTTTCAGCAGCTCGAGCATGGCATGACGTATATTATGTATAGCTTCAATGTCGCTGTTTTCTTGCCACTTGAATAGTTATGGCAGGGTAACCTGGAGGAAGTGAATACCGCAGCATTGCTCCAACCTCTCATCCCCCCTCCCCTTTCTTTTCACCCTGGTAATCTTTAAAATGATTAGAGTATTAATAATAATAGCAATAATTTTATGTCGGCAAGGTCAGTGCACCCCAGTATTGAAAGGAAAACAAAATAGACAACAAAATATATTTTAGGCAAATCTAAGAGATGAACGAAGGTTATTGCGACTGTCCTAGTTCCTTTGCTGTCAACAGGTTTTCTTTCACTTTCTCTGCCGTGCCCCCACCCCCTCCCGTCTTCTCTTTCTTTCTCTTTCTCTCTCTGTTTCTCTTTTTCTTTCTCTCTCTCCCTCTCTCTTTCTCTCTCT
>NW_004797777.1:577302-579529 GCF_000002075.1 Aplysia californica | reverse complement strand
CGATTAAAGACACAGAAAATGTAAATTTTCAGTTACCACGGACTCTTAAGCTAAGGAAATAACTATCCTTTGGCGGTCATTTTCTCACTATTTTACCCCTGAAAACAGGTGACCCCCAACTCCTTCATTCGCAAATATCTCGACTTGTATTCAAGATTAATGAATACTATTTTCATCCAAATAAAGACAAGTGAACAAGCTTTAATATGATACCAATAACTGTGCATGCCCAAAACTTGACGAGACCCTGATTCCACCACGCTGCCTCACAAATGGGTATTTCTTCCATAGACAGAAAGACAAATGAACACGATTTAAGATGATACCAATAAGTCCACAAGCCCAAAAATTGACGAGCGCCTGATTCCACCGCGTCATGACACAAATGTGGGTACCTGTGATCGGGTGTGTCCATAATGAACACCGTGACCATGGTCTGGAACGCCGCAGGGAACCCGAACAAACACACCAGGAAGTACTGGAGCTTCTGGTAACGACCGAAGCCGCCAATCTCTTCGATGACGTCATCAAACCTCATGGTTTTGGCTCACTTAGGCTACTTTCAACGTCACTTTGACAAGATGGGGTTTCTGGAAAAAGAAACAACAACATAACAGCAAAACATTATATATTATACTGGTGATCAAAAGAAATGCACCATTTTTGATTGCGTAAAAACATAGATATACAATGTATAGTCTTCTGAGTCGTTAGGCTTTTCTTTTTACACGAGCAACACTTTGTAGTCTAAAATTAAAAGTTCTAGAAATAAAATTTGGGTGCATCAATTCGTGTTCACACCATCAACACCAAAAAAAATTAATTAATTTTAAAAAATGAGAATTTTCATTCCGCCCCCCCCCTCTCCCCCGACCACGTGGCTGATCTATTTTCTTCTATTCTGTGTTTTTTAATTAAGTTTAGGTCTTTACTTATCAAAAGCAGTTGATTGTTGTCAACCACGAAAGATTGTAGTTCAACCCAGCATCAAAGAAACTAAACTATCTGCATGCTCCACGTGTTTCTGCTGTTGCCAGGACATTCAACAGTTGACTCCCTGGTCTTTGCCCGTCATACATCACTTCATACCGTCGCGGAGCTGAGAAATCCACTTAAGTCCAGAATTTTGAGAATTTTTGATTTTTACATCTTCCCAAACTCTATCAAAGATATACCGTTCAATATCACCAAATGCAGTTTAATGCTATGGTCAAGTTATGTAATTTTCTCGCTTTTCGTAATTCCTGATAGGAACAACGCAACAAAAACTAGTTTTGGTTTGTTTTTATTTTGTCTTTGGGGTAAAAAGTACCCAACATGGACTTCAGTGGATCGCTTTCGACGCCGACGAAATTCTCTAAAGAAGTAACTTGCGGTATGTTAAGTTCTCTGAGTAAGTTATTTTAAGTAATAATCCTGGGCTAATTGTTTTATACCCTAAGCCTAAAATGGTGATTTTAACAAATATGTGGTATTGTTTTCATGAGCTCAAGAAATTACTCATCCAAAATGAAATTCTGAATGTTGAAAAAAAGAAGGAAAAACAGATAACGTATACATATACAATTTCTATCAGAATGAAACAGTATAATTTTCTCTCCAGAATTTTTTCTTTGAGAGAAAAGTTCATTTGCCCACAATATTGAAGTACATACGCTAGAGGGATTAATACATTTCAACAGCTTGATTACCACTTTTAAGTACATGTACTAACCGTATCATAGAGTTTGGCCTCTCGTGCCGAGTTCGATCAAAATCCTAAGCGCAGCCACTCCAGGCGAAGGCCTTCACGGTCTGAGCTCGCTACGACATCTGAACAAAGCAGCTGGCTTGTCTGCCCTCGTCGCTTTCTTTTCCGGAGCCGCCCACCCTAACCCACCCCTACCCCACCCATCCCACCCCAACCATACCCAAACCCACCCCAATTTTACCTCAATCCTCCCCCCACCCATCTCAACCCACCGCACCCATCCCAACCTACAACCCAACATTAACCAACCCACCTTAACCATACCATGCCCACCCTCAACCCACACTAACCATACTCCACAAATCCCACCCCTATCCTACCCCACACTTCCCAACTCAACCTTATCCCCCCCTCCCCCCCTCCGCTGGGATCCCAATCTACAATATCACACCCTCAAACATTACATGTCTGTGAATCGTTATGATAGTGAAAGTTAGTTTATTAATCGGGGGAGGGTGGGGATTTGGGGGCGGGGGG
>NW_004797777.1:572516-574756 GCF_000002075.1 Aplysia californica | reverse complement strand
ATAGATAAATAGATAGATAGATAGATAGATAGATAGACAGACAGATAGATAGATAGACAGATAGATAGATAGACAGACAGATAAATAGAAAGAAGGAGAGAGAAAGAGAGAAAGTGAAAAAGGGAAGAGTTGGTGAGAATTTGTGAACAGAAAACATACAGCGAAAAAAAATATATCAATGAAGAATTCCCCAACAATTGACTTTTCCCCAACGTAAAAAAATTACAAACTATAGAAGTCATTCTTTCTATAGTTACAAGTTACCCACTATAATCTGAACCCACAATAAAGCTCACAGCAGATTATGGTAATTATAAGAGTCTTCAAGCCAATTTCGATCATATTTCTTGTGATTGAATAGTTTGAAAGGTGGGTGGGTAGGGAGTTGGGGGAAGGGGGAGGGGGTCTTAGTATCCTGAAGAAAAGCTGGACATACATAATTCACACGCACGCATATTAAGAGAGGCATGGACGTCCATATACCACGCAAACACACATAATATATATTATATACACACACTCATTTTCACTTTGACACACACTTGTAGACACACACTCTCTATGTCGATCACACATACACATACACACACACATACACACACATACACACACATACACACACATACACACACGTCCAGAACAGGCCTAAATCATAATAAAAATGTGTAGATTGTAAGGGTTAAACGCCCCCTTCAAAGGAATCTGCCAGTGTTCAGAAGGGGTTTAAATCTTAATAAAGAAAGTATAGGGTTTAAACGTCTCTTTCAAAGGAATCTGTCAAAGTTTAGAAAGGGGTTAAAACCATTGTGTGTGTACCAAAGAAAAATAACAATTATTGTAGAGGGAATGACGCCTGTTCTCTTCATTATTCTATTGAGCACTAGAGAATTGGAAACGTGACTGGTGGTGCAAAGATAGCGAGCACTTCATGAAGACCAATTTTTTAAACAAAAAATGTTACTGGTCATAATGAAATTGTGAAATCCAAGTACCAACTGAACTTTTAGAGATGAATATCAAGAATGTTTAATTGTTTGCGGCATTGCTTCAGCTATAATCACTTTCAGCAAAGGTGTGTTCATGATTTGAACACTGAAGTACATACCAATGGTGCCTGTGGTGTTGCGTTTACTCGCTTCGCCTTCGCACGCAGTACGCGTGAGTTTTTTAAATTAAAAAAAAAGTGTTTTACGGCGTTCGCAAGCTGCATAAAGTCATATAAGTGCGCGGGACACGTTAAACATTTTCAGTTGGTAGGGAATTTTGAATTTTTCCCGGGTGGCCGCGTGAGCCTACTCTCGCTTTTCGACCACCAAGGGATCTTTAACGTGCGCAACGTGCGCTCGGGACCTCCGAGACTTTTCTCCCTTTTCCGTGAAGGCTAGGTGTAGATCTTTCCTACCAGAAGATCAGGGGTGTGGCTGAAAGACACCAGTAAGAGGGAGCTAGCAAGTACCAGTAGAAGGGCTGCTGAAAGAGTCAGGAGCCCAATGGAGGGGACAAAGGAGGAGAGGGGGTAAGGGCAGAAAGTGGAGACGAAAACAAACAACAGATCATTGCTAGAGAGCAGGAAAGGAGGCGAAAGAAGACTAATTTTAGAGAAGAAACTTTTTCCGTCGCCGCCCGGATTCGAACTCGGGGCCTTTGAATGAGAGGCGAACACATTAACCTCTAGGCCATGAGAGTCCCCTAGGCGTGTGTTTGATTTTTGAGTGAGGAGGTATCTTGTCGAGTATCTCTGTCTGTCGGTGGCGTTGGTGGTCTAGTGGTTAGGCTACAGAACTCGTAATCGTGAGGTAGCGGGGTCGGGGGTTCGAGCCTCGGGCTCGACGTTGTGTCCCTGTGGGAAAGGCATTTTACACGAATTTTCCTTACTTCACTCAGGTGGAAATGGGTACCCGGCCATAGACAACGAAAGATCTTGGCAGCATGTTAGTGTTTTAGCGCCTATAAATGGCTGCTTGCTCTGTATGCTTCCAAGGAAGTTGAGGTTGTTTCAAAATGCTCTCAGGTCTGCTGGGGTGATACATGTAGTATAGATTGTGAAGCGAATAGGGCTTGCTGTTGAGCGGAGATTTGCGCTATACAAATGCTAGTTATTATTATTATTACCAAAGAGTCTACATAACAAGAGGGTCCACTCCTCTCTTTGAGCCAAATAAAAAAGTGTCCTCAAAATTCGGTGGCGCCCTTTTCACAAATGCGCACCCTTTGAGAACAGAGTTACCCTACCTGCGTTT
>NW_004797777.1:568757-572416 GCF_000002075.1 Aplysia californica | reverse complement strand
GTCAGTTTTCAGTATTTTCAAACTTTATATTTTTACATAATAATATAAATGGCTTTTGTACGCAATAGATAGATTGAGATTTTATTAGGTGTGTTATATGGGATCCATGCGCTTTGGCTGTGAGATATTTTCAGGTGTTCACATTTCTGTTTGTGAAAGTGTCATTAATACAGTCCTCGTTTTGTTAATATCTAATTCTTTTTCTTCCTAAACACAGTCCTTAATTCATCTATATTGTTATATTCCTGCTAGTTCCAATTATAATATTCCTCGTTGTATCAAACTATTATCCCTTGTATATTCCCTTGTATTCCTTGTTTCATTAATACAGTCTTGTCTCATTAATACAGCCTTTAACTCATTGATGCATTTTGTTTTGCATATAATATATAACATCTAGTCCTGGTTACGTTCACACATTCCTTATTTCATTAATACAGCCCTTCTGTCATTAATACATTTTTAAATCCATGAACACATTTCTTGCTTCATTTAGATATTTATTGTTATTTCAATACATTCCTTGCTTTATCAAAGTCTTCCTTGTTTCAGTAATACGATCCTGGTTACGTAAAACGAGAACAGTCCTCAACTCATGATATAATAATATTATTCATTGTTTCTTTATTACTCTGCCTGTAACATAAAGATATTACTATCATTCCTTGTTTTATATGTACTTCTTGTTTCATTAATATATGTATCGTTTTATCAATACATTCCTTATTTTTCATGTATCTATGTCTTCCTTTTTTTCAATAACACAGTCCTTATTGCGTTGATACAGTCCTTAATTCATTGTTATATTCCTTGTTTTATTATTATGTAACATTGTTATTGTTCCTTTTGTTATTATTCCTTGTTTTATTATTATGTAACATTGTTTTTAGATTTATTCCTTGTTATGTATTCCTTGTTTCATTAATACCGTTCTTGTCTCATCCATACAGTCCTTGTTTCATTGGGATAATACATTCATTATCATTATCAGTGAGAGGCCCATGTGGGCTTGTATTAGTATTACCTTGTTGATTGATTTCTTTTTCATCTTTCCATGAAATCCTCAACAGGCTCCCAAAAGGATGTTTGTGTTATTTTTAATATTATTCCCTTTTGACTTTGGTCATTCTCGAACATTCACGGCTCGCAGAGAAAGGTTGACCACTCATAGCATTTCAGTACAATTTTTATCTTTAAAAATAATTTTTAGTCATCGAGATATGTGAGGCAACGTCGTGGAATCAGGCTCTCGTCAATTTTTGGGCATGTAGAGTTATTGATATCATCTTAAAGCTTGTTCACTTGTCTTTTTTGGATGAAAAAAATATCCATTTATCTTGAATACAAGTCGAGATATTTGCGAAAGAAGGAAGTGGGGGTATCATGTTTTCAGAGGTAAAATTAGTGAGAAAATGGCCTCCAAAGTGTAGTTATTTCCTTAGCTTAAGAGTACGTGATAACTGAAAATTTACTTTTTTGTGCCTTTAATCAACATTTTTCTTTAAAAAATACACTCAAAAATGAGTTCTATAATGGGCGTGAAAGGTGTTGAGCCGAAAAACAAAAATTTGATAAAAATTCACAAACCTGCGGGAAAATGCAAGTTTCTACACTTTGATTATTTTGACGAGAGCCTGATTCCACCACGCTCTCTCACATATTTTTTTTTTTCATGTTTGGGCAAATTTATTGAAGATGTCGTCTTTATCTTATATTGTTCTTGATTCATTAAAGTATTCCTTTCTTCAACGTTATAGCTGTATGTTCCTTTTCGTAAGTTATACCAAAAAGGAGTACATCCTGAAACCAGATACGCATTTTCACAATCGGGGTTTCCGGGTTGTTGGAGAACTTTACTTGAAGGTCCCACTTTGTATTTCTTTACTCCTGTTATTTCTGTGGGGTTTTCTTGCTAATTGTCTGCACTAAATTACCTTTATTGTGGCAATAAGCAACGCTTTTCTTAAGCAAAACAAAGCAACAACAAAAAACCACCAAAAAAAAAAAACAACAAAATTTTAAAAAACACAACACATCACAAAACAGAGGGTCGACGGGGACAGTTGGGTAAAATTACAAAACAGCATTTCGTATCCTTAAAGGATATGACCACTTCCGTGTGGGGTTGGTTTCAATTACGTTTTCAAAGCCGTTAATCTTTTTTTTTTTTTTACTCTATTCCTCTTTTCAATATGCAAACAAAGTTTCCCAACGTCACTGGTGAAACATCAAGGGAACAGAGGGTGTCAAATTGCGCCACTGATATCCTTCTCCAGGTAAAAAAAAAAAAAAGGACAATGCACTAATTAAATGGGTTTAGCAAGCAACGCAGAATAGTTACCAAGTGTGTCTAAAGCGTCATTGGAATATAGAGCACATATATAATATTTAGTATTACTACATCTAAAGAAATATATGTTGTCATTTTCTAAATGTAATATTCAACTATAAAGGAATATTTTTTTTCTTTTTTAACCAACCGAAACCGACATAATTTGAGATCATTTAGGAGGCGGCTTCGACTTTGTCAACAAAGACAACCCGGCCTGAATATACAGCATTCCATTAAAACAAAACAAAAAACAGAATGGGGGGTACTCGATGTACAAATTTACAAAAAATACTTCACAACTTGAGAATCGAAGTCATATCCTCTGAGTGTGCCGGCGAAAAGCCTAATCATTCCACCACAGACTCCCTCCCGCACGAAAGGGTTGTCATAAGAAATGTAAAAACTGTTTGTCTATTTAGAAAGAGGTCTATCAATCAGCTGTAGATGAACTTAGTGTACTTGAAGGAAGTTATAATATTATTCTAACCATGTAACTGGAAGAAACAGGTCAGCTCTTTCTGTTGCTGTTGTCGTTGCATAAATGTTGGGTCAAGTTGTCGCAACTCTGTTGAGTCATATTAAAAATCAGATGTCAGTGTGAGCTATACACATGATAAAGTTGCTGTGGGCTAACTTGTGTGTCTTCTCTAGTCCTTTAGATCAAACAGTTTTGTTTTGTTTTTGTTTTGTTTTTGTTTGTTTTTTTTGGGGGGTTGGGGGGTGTTGTTTTTTTTTTTTTACTTTTTGTTTGTTTGGTTGTTGTTGTTTGTTTTATTTGTTGTTGCTTTTTGGGTAGGGGGTTGTTTTGTTTTCTTTATCCTTCTATGGGTTTTTTGTTGTCGTTTTGTTGTTGGTTTTTTTTTAGGCGGTTGGGGGTGGAGAAGAGCATTAAATTGAAGATACTATTTCAAAGAACAAGAAACCAGATAAACGGTTTGAGCTTTACATCTTTTTTTCTTTGTCTGTGGTTTGGACACGTCCTTCCTTCAACAGGCTTTGTGCTTAAATGTTTTCAGTCTGTTCATTTTTTATGGCAACGAATTAAACCTTGTCATCAAACAAGCTTGAATGTGGGTTCCTTATAATAAAGAAGTGCTTTGTAATCTGGAGTTCATTTTTAGGTCAGCTTTGGTGTTTAAAGGAACAGAAACACAAAAGAGGAGGTCAAAGGAGGGAAGGTTACATGGGGATCGGCAGAGGTGGGAGAATGAGAGACGAGGTGAGAGAGGCAGATTGAAATAAAATGAAAAAAGGGAAAAGGAACAGGAACAGGATGAGGAAGAGAAAGATGGAGAGGGATAGGGAGAGGGAGAGAGAGAGAGAGAGA
>NW_004797777.1:566143-568185 GCF_000002075.1 Aplysia californica | reverse complement strand
TATTATAGTGTTGAAGTTGAACAAATGAGAGCCTCCCTCAAACTCCCTCTTTTTGTTTTTCTTTTAGGAGAGATTTATAGCGCCCCGCCCCTGCATAAGGTCATAATATGAGCGCCAGAAGATTAGAGGCGTTACAAACATAAAAAAGAAGAAGCGGAGATAAGGACAATAGATGTTTGATGGGAAAGAGGAAGCAAACCACATCGGTCCCCCCGCCAATCCCTCGTTTTATCGAGGTGTTAAAATTATAGCCACAGTAGCAGTGAGTGTGTGTGTGTACATCTCAGTGTGTGTGTGTGTGTGTGTGTGTGTGCTTACGCTAGGGCGTGCGTGTTTAAGTGGTGTTTGTAAGTGTGTGCGCATAATATGTCTGTGTGTGACCGGGGGGGGGGGAGGTCAGAGAGTGAAAGAGAGAATAAAAGAGAGAGCGAGAGAAAGAGAGAGAGAGAGAGAGAGAGAGAGAATAGGATAAAGAGAGAGTAACAGACAGACAGACAGACAGATAGATAGAGAAAGAGAGACAGACAAACAAACAGGGAGAGATACAGACAGACAGAAAGACAGAGTGTGGGAGTTGCGGAATAAATTAGGGACTCAAAATAGTACGTACTGGTATATAATAAATCAGATGATTTATTATTGAGGCGTCTCAACGTGTCAGCATGTTTTGCACGGTGAGTTTAGCCGGCACACTGATTTGTAATCAAAAACACCCTTAGATAAGATAAAATAAGATACAATAAAACTTTAATCATCCAGATCTGGTTCATTGGTATAATGTTTCATCACAAACACATACTCACACGCGTACACACACGAAACGCACATACACACATGTACACACACACACACACACACACACACACACGTGCGCGCGCGCACACATTTACACACACACACGCACGCACGCACACACACACACTCGAAAAACACACACAAACGCGCACACATACACATACTGCGCACTCTCTTGTACACACACATAAAAACACAACTCACACACACACACACACACACACACACACACACACACACACGAACACGCACGTGTGCGCGTGCGCACTAACGTACACACACACACACACACACACACACACACACACACACACACACACACACACACACACACACACACACACACACGCTCTTTGTCACACATCCTCTCCTTCACACACATCTGTGCACCTAACCATAGTAATACGATAACATTGCTTGCACTCACAAACAGGCTTACAATCACATTCAACCCATGCATGATATCATCATCACCCAGTGCCAGATCTGCAACAGACATCGGCGATCATGGTTCTCCATTCATTTCTTTGCTCAGATACTCTAAAAAAAGCTACGTTTCCCTGACCGTTTCCCTGTTATTCATTTGTTTCTAGGTTCACTAAGTAGGTTATTCTGAGCCTACCCCTGCCTCGTTTGCCTTCAAATTTGCAAGTGAAAGCTAGATGTCCAAGACCCTTATGTCTAGTCAGGTGTCCCAAAAATTGCATTTGTCGTTTCCTGATTGTTTATAAATAAACAATAATTCGCTACCTTAGAATTACAAACTTTTATCTGATATTTTTAGACGTTTTGAATTACTAAGACCTAGAGGTCACAAAGCAAAATATAGTCTATCTGCTCTATCAAAATCGTTAGAACATTCTGTGTCGTTTTCTAAATATTCAAAGAATTGCATTCGAAAACACTTGACATATTATCATTGGGAAACTCAAAAGTTTTGACGTCAAATATTTCTCTAAAACTAGGTAGGCCTTCTGGGCAGATAGAACTTTGTAATGCTTAGACGGCGAATTGTTACATCAAAAAGCTTGATAACGTCATCATCAGGTGCAGTCTGGTGCGATTCCGGGTTCATAATGGAGTGCACCTTTGGAACCCACGTTAAGCCTAAGGTGAAAGACCAAAAAAGGGGGACTGTTCCTCCGAGGGGTGAGGGGGGGAGGGGGAGCGTGCACTCCTGCCTTTATGGTCCGGGTTTTAAGCACAAGGGGGCTAATCCCGAAATAAATTCGTTGTTTTTGAGGAAA
>NW_004797777.1:564332-566043 GCF_000002075.1 Aplysia californica | reverse complement strand
AGACAGACTGTGGGAGTATTGCAGAATAAATTAGGGACTCAAAATAGTACGTACTGGTATATAATAAATCAGATTATTTATTATTGAGGCGTCTCAACGTGTCAGCATGTTTTGCACGGTGAGTTTAGCCGGCACACTGATTTGTAATCAAAAACACCCTTAGATAAGATAAAATAAGATAAGATAAAACTTTAATCATCCAGATCTGGTTCATTGGTATAATGTTTCATCACAAACACATACTCACACGCGTACACACACGAAACGCACATACACACATGTACACACACACACACACACACACACACACACACACGTGCGCGCGCGCACACATTTACACACACACACGCACGCACGCACACACACACACACGTACAAACACACACAAACGCACACACATACACATACACGCGCACTCACATGTACACACACACAAACACACACACTCACACACACACACACACACACGCACGCACGCACGCATACACAAGAATACGCACGCGTGTGCGTGCGCACTAACGTACACACACACACACACACACACACACACACACACACACACACACACACATACACACGCTCTTTGTCACACATCCTCTCCTTCACACACATCTGTGCACCTAACCATAGTAATACGATAACATTGCTTGCACTCACAAACTGGTTCACAGTCACATTCAACCCATGCATGATATCATCATCACCCAGTGCCAGATCTGCAACAGACATCGGCGATCATGGTTCTCCTTTCATTTCTTTGCTCGGATACTCTCTAAAAAGCTACGTTTCCCTGACCTTTCCCTGTTATTCATTTGTTTCTAGGTTCCCCAAGTAGATTGTTGTGGGCCTTCCCCTGTCTTGTTTGCCTTCAAATTTGCAAGTGAAAGCTAGATGTCCAAGACCCTTATGTCTAGTCAGGTGTCCCAAAAATTGCATTTGTCGTTTCCTGATTGTTTATAAATAAACAATAATTCGCTACCTTAGAATTACAAACTTTTATCTGATATTTTTAGACGTTTTGAATTACTAAGACCTAGAGGTCACAAAGCAAAATATAGTCTATCTGCTCTATCAAAATCGTTAGAACATTCTGGGTCGTTTTCTAAATATTCAAAGAAGTGCATTCGAAAACACTTGACATATTATCATTGGGAAACTCAAAAATTTTGACGTCAAATATTTCTCTAAAACTAGGTAGGCCTTCTGGGCAGATAAAACTTTGTAATTCTCAGACAGCGAATTGTTAACATCAAAAGCTAGATACGTCATCATCAGTGCAGTCTGGTGCGATTCCGGTTCATAATGGAGTGCACCTTTGGACCCACGTTAAGGCTAAGTGAAGACCAAAAAAGGGGACTGTTCTTCGAGGGGGGAGGGGGGAGGTGAGCGTGCACTCTGCTATATGGTCGGTTTAAAGCACAAGGGGGCTATCCCGAATAATTCTGTTTTGAGAAAATCGAAGGTAAAGTTTTTGCCCCTTGTTCAGTTTCTTTAAAAGTAAAAGACAAGGATAATTTTCTCTCTAACTAAACTAAATATACACAAAAATGAAACAAAACTTCTTCTATAGGTAGGGCAATGCGCACTTTTGGTGTAGGTCAAGATTTCTGGAAACTCCTGAAATCTGGGTTAGCCCACTTGTCCTTAAAACAGACCATAATAGAGACTGATGTTTTGCTCTTGGTGCGCATTAGCGTCGCAAAGTTTTTTA
>NW_004797777.1:542951-561222 GCF_000002075.1 Aplysia californica | reverse complement strand
TGTGTGTGTGTGTGTGTGTGTGTGTGTGTGTGTGTGTGTGTGTGTGTGTGTATGTGTGTGTTTCTCTCTCTCACACACACACACACACACAAATATGCACAAACCCTGGTCCCCCTCCTATCGTACCCTCTACCCAGTCACCACAAACGTATCAAACTTGGGGAACAAAGTTTACCAATGTTCACAAAAGACACCCCTCATCTCCCGGGCCGCACCCTTGCCTTTTCTCTAGAAATGAATAAACAAATAAATGCCTCCCTCAGATACCATCCCCCCCAAAAAATTTTTTTTTTTTTTTAAATTACACGAATTACAACGCGATACAAGTTGAGGTAAAAAAGGGGGTTACTTGAGTATCACTGAAAAATAAAAGTAAAAATAAAGGGGGAAAAAGAGACTGACAGAGCAGGTAGTGGACTTTGACATTTGGGTCAGTACCCCAAGAAAAAGAAAAAGAAAAAAACAAACTATAAAGAAAAAGACTCCCTTAAAACCAGCAGAGCGTGTCTATTGAACCCTGTATACTTTGCAGAAGAAGATATGTCCTGTAAAGGAGAAAGGAGTGAGGATAGTTTAAGAGACCAACGCAAGAGTAAAAAACGATATTTGTGAAAACAAATTAAAGGTTAAACGGGTGCGCTTATGTTGTTGGCTCCTTCTTTGCTACTAAATATCTGTTGTTCTTATCTTTCTTCTTTCTTCTTTTTTTCTTTTCTGTCTGTTACTCTCTTGTAACACATGTAATCTTCGGCATTAATATGACCGTATTGTGTTACCAGTGTCGTAAAATTCTTACTTCAACTAAATTGAAACTATAATGGAGAAAACAGAGAGAGAGACAGAGACAACATTGTACAACACGCGCAGTTTTAAACGTCCTTTTAACTGAATTAAAACCCTCCCAAAACACCCACAAAGAGCAAACAATTAGCAACTTCCCTCTCGGAAATTTAGTTTTAGTAGAGGTTTTACGGCGCTCGCAACTTCATAAGGTCATATTATGAGCGCCAGAAGATTAGAGGTGTTACAAGAGAGCAGCAAACATAAAAAAGAAGGAGGGGAGATAAGGTCGATACATGTTTGATAGGAAAGAAGAAGCAAACCACACTACAAGAGCACCCGCCAACCAGCCACTCTCAGAAATGGAATTCATGTCCTCTGCATAGTACGGAGATGAGTCTAACCACTCCACCACTTATCTTGTTTCGTGTTATATATCGTTTATTTTATTGATTTGAGTGTATAGATAGGTTCCATCTTCTGATTGTGTCCGATCATGCACACGAGACATGTGTGATTATTGGGTATTTTACAGCTAACAGACAGACAGACAGACAGACAGACAGACAGACAGACAGACAGACAGACAGACAGACAGACAGACAGACAGACAGACAGACAGACAAACAGACAGACAGAGAAGGGAGAGAGGTATAATAGGAAGACAGATATAGATATAGATATATATATATATTATATAGCGAGAGAGACACACACCGTGAGAGGGAGAGAGAAAGAGAGAGAGAGAGAGGGAGAGAGAGTGAGAGAGCGAGAGCGAGAGAGACAGCCAGACAGAGAGACAGACAGAGAGACAGACAGACACGGAGAGTGACAGACAGACCGACAGATTCTATCTCTGCGGAGGGCATGCATGACTGCTTTAACTTTAACTGACACTAAAAACACACCATACCAACAACACAGGTAGATTTAGCCTTTTTCTGTGCACGACTCGCGGCTGATGTAATGTTCTCTTTGTGTTTATGCACGGCTTTATATAAACTGGTATAACAAAACAGCGTACCAGTATTTTAGAACTCCCCCATTGAAACCCAAAACAAACGTAACTTTGAATGTCTTCCGGCGATTATTTTCTCGCTTATTTTTTCTTTTACCTCTGAAACAAGGCGACCCCCCCCCCCCCCAAAAAAAACAAAAAAAACAACACATTTCGTTGTATTGTTTTAGTAAGAGTTTTACGGCACTCGCAACACAATAAGGTCATATAAATGCCGAAGATTAGAGGTGTTGCAAGAGAGTAACAAACACAAAAAGAAGGAGGGGAGATAAAGACGATAGACGTTTGATAGGAAAGAAGACGCAACCACACCAGAGCACCCGCCAACCACCCACACTCACACTTCCTTTTATCGCACGTATCTCGGTTTCTGTTCAAGACAGATGGGTATTTACAAAATGCATTTTCGTCCAAAGTGAGACAAATGAACAAGTTTGAATATTACAAAAATAACTCAACATGTCCAAAAATTGACAAGCACCTAATTCCACCTCATCCAGACACACAATCTTTTTCGATTAGTTGACTGAAAACTTGAATTTATGGTAACATGTTACGAGCCAAGGCTGCTAAAAAAAACTAAACTCCCCCCCCCCCCACCCACTTCCCTAGTCTTCCTGATGTCTTCACGGGTACCGAAGATTTTACGCACCTGTTTTCTCTTTCACGCAAAGCAAAGCACCAACTCATTTTGAGACCCCAAGTGCTACCCTTACGTATTTAATAATTTAAAAAAAAACATTTATAAAAACAAAAACAAACAAAACAAAAATCAAATACAAAAACAAAACAGAAAAAACGACAAAAAACCTAACCAAAACGATTGATCCAACCGAGGAAAGTTCAAAATGCGGGCCGTGAGACAGCTTTGTCACTTTTACCGAACTGAAAATATGAAGACCGTCACGGTACAGCGACCTCTTTCTATCTTTTCTGTCGCCATTTTAAAACGGACAGTATGTGCAGCTTTTACAATTTTATAGGAGAGCCGAAAAACTAATCAATTATATTATTACCTCTTGAAAACAAACTTTTTGCGAACATCCCAAGTCAATATTTCTAATTAAGAGTACAATTTTGATAATCACTTCCTTATAATAATATCTTCAAAGCAAAAGTTGTTTTTTGTGTGTGTTTTTTTCTCTCCGGTAAGTTGTGAAAACTGCACATGCTGTACTTTTAAATTCTGACGACAGTTTTATCAAGGCCCTGTATCCACTACTAAGGGCTGCCTTTTCAATTTCACTTTTTTTTGTATGGGAGACGGACGTTACATTCGAGGGTTTTCGTCTCTTAAATAACCCTTCAGTGCTGAAAGGTGCGTTGAACCAATACAGTTTTCAATAACTAGAACCTAAGTCTCAAAATAAATATCGAAATAAAAATATGTGAACTTGCATATACAGAGAAATGTGTTTTTTAATGGATAGTAAAGGTGCTGAGTAAAAAAAAAAAAAATTGATAAAAAATGCCAAGCGAACAGAAAAATGCTTGTTTCCTCGATTTCATTATTTTGACGAGCGTCTCTTTTCACCACGATGCCGTACATTTTAAGCTTTTTAACATATATATATATTGCTGGTAAAGAGAACACAAAAGAATGTGTGCATCAGCATATTGCATCCTTTGTATATTCACTGCTGATAAAAACGAATTCAAAACCTTTTCTTTAAGGAAAGAAAAGATGAAAGACCAACGGTTGCTTTCCAATACTTTATGGTTGAGTGGGCGACAGCTATCAGGGGGTCCCTTTTCTGCATTCATTTGCATAACATGCCCACGCCTCTGAACAAAATATTATCTTGAGAATCTTTGTCTGTCTGTACTCCACGATGTTTGCTCTAGATCTATATCACAACGGGTGTGTGGTATAACGTAGATAAAGCTGAGGTTGTGTTAGTAAGCTGTTGATGATGATGATGATGATGATGATGATGATGATGTTGATGATGATGTTGATGTTGATGATGATGTTGATGATGATGTTATTGTTGTTGCTATTATTGTTGTTGTTTCTGTTGTTGCTGTTCCTGCTGTATTTATTGCTGTTGTTATTTTTGTTAATTTTATTTTAGTGGTGGGGGAAGGGGGAGTATTCTTTTGTTTAAGTAGGTTCTTCTGTTTTGGGGAAGGAAGTTGTAAGGGGACTGTACAAAGGGGAGGGTCGACATGGGCAATTATTTTCCTTTTGCTTTTCAACATAGGATGACCTTTCCTGGTGACTTGTTTTGTTGGGGGGGTTTTCTCAAATGTTATCTCACATTTTATTTTTAGAAATGGCCATATTTGTAAGTCAGAAAAAAAGAAAAAAACAACTTTGATTTAGATATATGCTAAAACTTTGTGGAATGCCTAAAATCTAAATTAAAAAAGCGTGCATCTCTTCAAAATGTAGGAAACTTGATTTGTATCGTTGAAACGCAGCATCCTCTACCAATTTTTCATTGATCGAATTGACTCTGATTTCCTTGTTCATAATTAAGGAAAGCGCCCTATTACGCACACACTTTGTTTACACATTGAATTATACCCCAGAAGTCCTTTGGGAGGATTTAACCACGAGTTATTTTGATTAAGCTTGATTAGCCCTACCAACTAGGACTAACATTTTTGCTTTTTTCTGTTGACGGCAAAGTGACTTTGACTTCTCCACCACAAATTCTAGTGATCATATTTAACATGAGAGCATGAGTAAAGAAAGCAAAAGATGAAGATGAACCCATAAATATGACATGAGTACAACATGCACAAACAAATGAACAATTAGCCAAGCAAGAAATAGCGAAGAAGAGATAGTTGAAATAACAAAACCGCCAGTACTAAATACTGAAGATGACGACAATGAAAACATGACTTTCACTTCGAGGCAAGAGAAACATGAAGCACTTTGAAATATAATATTATGTACAATGGCCTTTTTAGAGCAGATGAAAAGTAAGACTGGTAGCAGACAGAAATAGTTGTGGGAAAGAAAAGAAGGACCCTCTAGAAGCGCCCAACAAACACCCGCGATGAAACGAGAATAAACATGAATACCTTGCCAATAAAAGGTACAACAAAAAAGAAGACCCGTAAGATAGATTCCACACCATAAATTTATTAAACAGATACATATCATTTCAACTTGATGTACAAAAGGAGATTTTGCGCAGTTTCAATTTAGTACCAAGGATTCTGAAAGCTCCCCTGCAGTTCAAAGGAAAGGCACACAAGAAAGATTATGGCAGTCCAAACATTACAGAAATTCAGGTTTTTTTTACTTCTTGAACTGTTCTTCAAACGGACAGAAAAACATATTGACAGTTCAGTCTTTAGTTTTAGTAAGATTTTTACGGCACTTGCATAACAATAAGGTCAAATAAGTGTTGAAGATTAGAGGTGTTAAAAGAGAGTAACAAACACAAAAAAGAAGGAGGGGAGATAGAGATTATATATTTTTTATAGGAAAGAAGGATAAAACCACAACAGAGCACCCGCCCACAACCCACGCAGTTAAGTCTGTATATACATATTTGATACGAGTTCCAAAGGGTCTACAACGTAGGGTTGGAGTTCAGTCAAGATAAGTTTTAAAATGTCAACATGAGGTCGATTCTAAGTCACGATGGGGTTGGAGCAAAGTCAAGATATGAGTTTTAAAAGGTCATTAACAAGGGGTTGGAGCTAAGTCACGATACAAGTTCGAATAGGTCAGCAACATAGGATTGGAGCTAAGTGAAGATGGGGTAATAGCTAATTCAAGATATAAGTTCTACAGAGTCACCAACGTGGGGTTGGGGCTCAGTAAAGATACAGGTTCTAAAGGGTCATATCAACAATGTGGGGTTGGAGCTAAGGTAATATACAACTTTTACTAAATAAGATGCAAGTTCCAAAGGGTTAACAACATGGGGTTGATGCTAAGTCAATTTGCAAGTTCCAAAGGGTTAACAACATGGGGTTGGGGCTAAATCATGATGCGGGTTCTCCAGAGTCAAGAACGTGGGGCTGGAGCCAAGTCAAACTACAGGTTCTAAAGGGTCAATGACGTGGGATTGGAGCTAAGTCGAAATATATGGGTTCAAAAGGATCAATAACGTGGGGTCGGAGCTAAGTCGAAATATATGGGTTCTAAAGGATCAATAAGGTGGGGTTGGAACTAAGTCAAGATACAAGTCCTAAAGGGTCAATACCGTGGGGTTGGAGTTAAGTCAAAATACAAGGGTTCTAAAGTGTCAATAACGTGGGGTTGGAGCTAAGTCAAAATACAAGGGTTCTAAAGTGTCAATAACGTGGGGTTGGAGCTAAGTCAAAACACAAGGGTTCTAAAGTGTCAATAACGTGGGGTTGGAGCTAAGTCAAAATACAAGGGTTCTAAAGTGTCAACAACGTGGGGTTGGAGCTAAGTCAAAATACAGGTTCTAAAGGGTCAATAACGTGGGCTGGAACTAAGTCAAGATACAAATCCTAGATCGTCAACAATTTGGGGTTGGAGCTAAGTCAGAATAATAATAATGATAGTGTTGTTCATTTCTAAAGAGCCCACTCCCATGTGAACACAGCTTTAGGCGCTTTACATAAATGCATGTACGAACAATATTCATGCACACACGCACGCATGCACACACGCACGCACACATGCACGCACGCACGCACATACACACATAATATACTTGTTTATCACATCGTTACGAAATGAGCAGATACAAATACATAAAATAATATACATAATGCAATTCTCAAAATACATAAATGGATACATAAGTCATTTACATAACATTGTACTGAACATGAATCTACTGAAATAAAAATGATATTCCTTTAAAAATATTCTAAAGTTAGACTCAGATGTATATCTCAAGAATTGGGGAAGAGAGTTTCTAACTGATACTGATAGCATGATCTTAGTGATCTAGATGGAATATAAATCTGGATGAGATCACTAAGATATGAGGGAGCTTTGTTACTGACACATTAATGACTTAATATTACAATTTTATAATGGTTCTAAAAGGGTGAATAACATGCGATTGGGGCTATGTCAATACATAGTTTCTAAAAGGGTCAACAACGTGGGGTTGGAGCTAAGTCAAAATGCAGGTTCTAAAGGGTCAGTAATGTGGGGTTGGAACTAAGTCAAGACACAAGTCCTAAATCGTCAACAATTTGTGGTTGGAGCTAAGTCAAAATAATAATAATGATAATGTAGATCATTTCTATAGACCCCACTCCCGTGTAAACACAGCTTTAGGCGCTTTACATAAATGCATGTATGAACAATATTCATGCACGCATGCACGCACGCACGCATGCATGCACACACACGCACGCACACTACTTGCTAATCGTTAAGAAATGAGCAGATGCAAATACATAAAATAATAAAAACAATGCAATTCGCAAAATAAATGGATACATAAGTCATTTACATAACATTGTACTGAACATGAATCTACAGATATAAAAATGATATTTCTTTTAAAATATTCTAAAGTGAGACTCAGATGTTGTATATCTTAAGGATTGGGGAAGAGAGTTCCAAACTGATACTGATTGCATGATCTTAGTGATCTAGATGGAATATAAATCTGGATGAGATCACTAAGATATGAGGGAGTTTTGTTACTGACACATTAATGACCTAATATTGCAATTTTATATGGGTTTTAAAAGGGTGAACAATATGCGGTTGGGGCTATGTCAATACATGGGTTCTAAAAGGGTCAAAAACGTGGGGTTGGAGCAAAGTCAAGATACAAGTTCTAAAGCGTCAATAACGTGGGGTTGGAACTAAGTCAAGACACAAGTCCTAAATCGTCAACAATTTGAGGTTGGAGCTAAGTCATAATAATAATGACAATGTAGATCATTTCTATGGAGCCCACTCCTATGTAAACACAGCTTTAGGCGCTTTACATAAATGCATGTACGAACAATATTTATGCATGCATGCATGCACGCACGCACACACACGCACGCATCTACTTGCTTATCACATCGTTAAGAAATGAGCAGATACAAATACATAAAATAATAAACAATGCAATTCGCAAAATAAATGGATACATAAATCATTTACATAACATTGTACTGAATATGAATCTACAGAAAAAATGATATTTCTTTTAAAATATTCTAAAGTTAGACTCAGATGTTGTATATCTTAAGGATTGGGGAAGAGAGTTCCTAACTGATACTGATTGCATGATCTTAGTGATCTAGAAGGAACATAAATCTGGATGAGATCACTAAGATATGAGGGAGCTTTGTTACTGACACATTAATGACCTAATATTGCAAGTTTATATGGATTCTAAAAGGGTGAATAACATGCGGTTGGGGCTATGTCAATACTTGGGTTCTAAAAGGGTCAACAACGTGGGGTTGGAACTAAGTCAAAATACACGTTCTAAAGAGTCAACAACTTGGGGTTGGAGCTAAGTCAAGATACAAGTTTTAATGCGTTAACAAAGAAGATTTGAAAAATTAAGTTCTAGTGGGTCAACAATGAATCTTCGGCGCTATGGCAAGAATATGTGATCTAAAGGGTCAACAATGAGGGGTCAGAGAAAGTAAAACTGGAGACTATATTAACTTTGGCTGTTGAAGCATGTTTTTTTTTTCATTGTAAACAAGCTTTTGAATAAGTATCTATTTCGTAGCACTAAAAAAAGCTTTCAACGTCCTGGACGTGGCACTTTTGTCGTGCAGGCATTTCTCGGTCCTCTGGTCCTCTGGTCCTCCAGTCGCAAAGATAATCCTCCAGGATTGTAGGAGGCCGTTGTAATGAAAACGTGTCAAAGAAAATCCTCTGAGATACTTACAGTTCAATATAAAAGTATTCATTATATAAGGCGGTACAGAGAAGTTTAAGGTGGGTTACTAATGACAAGTGCATGTATTTTAGAGAATACCTAAATGCAAAAATATTTTGCAAATATTCAAAATTTTCTTTAACAAATAACAAGGAAAGTGTAAATAGCAATATTACGTACTGTTTGGATTTGAATCACATTAATCCTGACAAATGTAGGCTATAATTATTCAGTATAATTTCAGGACTTATAAAAGACAAGGGGGCAATTTTTGAGAAACACCTAAATGCAAAAATGAAACGTTCAGATCAACCAATGATTACTCTTTTACTTTAAGTAATCATAAGTTACATAATGTCTTTTGTCAGTGAGTAGTTGATTGATTGATTGGGTAGATGTTTTACGGCACTATTGACACAATTTTGGTCATTTAAGCGCCAACAAGTTTCATCGCTACAAAATCAGTTTTAAGTAAGAATCTTTCGGAGCTCTCAACCGCACACGATCACACTATTTTCATTATGCTAAAAAGACGAACAAAGATTTTTTTTTATTTATATGGAAAAGACTTATTACATTTGTATATACAATATAAATTCCAGTGTATGTGTATATATATACACCGATAACGTTAACTATATATTTTCATATTCTATTCAGTGAGTAGAGCGCAAGAAACGTTTCAAAGACAATTACCTTCTCAGGCTGCCCATCATTCATCACTGTTATTTGCAGTCTTTGAGTCACATAGGTGATCATACAGGCTGTCCTGTCCCACTGGTAGTATCAGAGCACCTACCACAGGATGGTCGAAAGCCAAAGGAACAGCTGGCAGTGTTGTTTGATCCACTGTGTATACATTTTACAATACCACTGATACAATTCTGACAGTCCAACACCAACATGCTGCAAAGAACAATCCAGTATACAGAAGTCACTTCAACACTCAAGCTCAAAATCAGCAAGCAGCTCTTCCCAGCCAGTTCTACACCTGCTACCCCCTTCCCCCTGAAAAGACTCAATCTACCTCTGCCTCCCTTCCACCCCCCTCCCACAAAAAAATCGTACACTGCCCCCTCAACTCCCTCCCGCCATGGCCATGGCATTGCTATCTACAAAATCCTACTCTTAACCAACCCTGCCCACCTAGCTCCCTATCAACCTATCCTTACAGGGTCACAGCAGTGTAGGTATGGGTCCTTTAAAGGGGAAGGGGGTGACAGAAGTAGAATTGGGTGGGAAGAGCTGCCTAATGATTTTCAGTTTGAATGTTGGAAGTGAATTTTGCATACTAGCTTGTTCTTTGCAGCTTGTTAGTGCTGCACTGCCATTACTGTTTTAATGATGCTGTAAAATGTATACTCAAAAATGGATCAAACAAACATTACCAGTAGTTGTTTATTTGACCTTCTACCTTCTGTGGTAGACTTACTGATAACACCAGTGCCTTCTTGTCGAAAAGCCCGATGAGTGACAGTAGTCTGAGAAAAAGAAATTCAAAGTGAAATCAGTATGAATTATCAAATTTTGAGTTTAAGCACATTCATGTTCGAGCACCTAGATTATTTAAAACGTTATTACTCAAAAAAGCACATTCTATTTACATAAGCTATGTAGTAAAAAAATTATAGCATGTGATACAAAAAGGAAGTTTGCTCTTCAAGGGAAAGTATAAACCCTACATTGTGTCCACTTTTCAATCATTTAAAAATTGCGGTGCCAGTATTCATATGCTGGTGTGAAAAGAAAGACATGACCATTGCAAGCTGAAAAATAAGTACAACATTCAAATGGCTCTGAAGCAAACAGCTTTAATTGTTTTCCGTTGAATTACGTCAAGTACGAGCAATATTTGTGGGTCTATTTTCAGGAGCCATTAGACAGGTCCAGTGGCATTTGGAGTGAAACCTTAAGATAAAAATGAAACTTTCAAGTTAACCTAGCATTAGATATTCTGATTGTCTTGAAACGTCTAAATAGACCAAGCCATCTTTCAAAGACAAGTACCTCCAAGGGCTGATCATCCTACAAAAGCTTGATTCTCGATACTGTGGACATGGACAATCTTCGGGGGCTGTAGGCGATCAACCGGTGTTGTAGGCAGTCCTGGTGATGACAACAATGTGTCAAAGATTGATTGATTGATTGTAAATAATTGGTTGTATTATTGAGTAGGTGCTTTTTACGGCACTGTCAACGTGTCAAAGAAAATCCTACATCTCGTGTTATATTTAATATCATGGGTAAAAAGCATTCTATATACTGGTGTCGATAAAGGAAATTCTTTAACATCTATTTCGTTTCATTTAGTTTCAAAGGATAAAAGCATTCCCTTTTCGGACAGAAAAATAGTAAAAGGCAGGAGGAGGCCAATACGCAAAAATCACATTCATATTTTAAAGCAAGAGCCACCAGGGCAAAAGTTTAAAATGTTCTAGTGACATTGAATAATATTAAGCAAAAATTCTGAAGCAACCAATATAAAACAGCTATTTGAATTATATTTATAATAAGAAAATGTTCAACTCTTACGAACATTTGTAAGACCCATTAAATAATGTCTTAATTGGAGATTAATGTATCTGCCAATAGTGTTCAAAAACAACTTTTGAAAACAAATACCTACTAAGGCTGATCATCATTCATCACTTCCCGTCTTTCAACGAACAGTCGAGATAGACAGTCCTCCGGGCTTGTCTGATCCGTCACTCCTCCAGGTAGTTCTCTGGACCTCCGTCCGGTCTTCCATCTCTGTAGACAATCCTGGTGATGATGGGACAAGGTTCTCTTGTGTTAATAGTTTCAAACAATTTTGAAATTCCCTTTACTGAATAATACTGATCAATAAGACAAATTAATAATTATGTAAAGTGTTCATTTTAAACTTGTTGGGTAATTTTTTAGTTGGAGTTTTCTACACCCTCATCAACACAATTTAGATCACTTTGAGTGTAGATTTTCGACATTTCAAGTCGAACCCTGATTCATCGATAGGAATTCTTTTTTTATAATCATTATGAATTAGACAATGTCCTAATATGGAACTTAAGTCTCATTGAATAGTGTTGCAAGACATACTTAAATGACAAATACCTTCTGGTGCTGATCATTATTCATCACTTTTCGTTTCTTGACAGTCTTGATATAAACGATCCATTTGTCCATCGTCGGTCTGCCGGGCCCTCCAGAACCGTATTGATGAAAGAAAAAATGAAACTTTCACACGTACCAAAGCATATTCTTTTAGCTAGTACAAAAATTATAGGTTACATAAGTCCTTAATAAGTCAACGAGTAGAATATCAAGATATATTTCAAAGACAATTACCTTCTCAGGCTGTCCATCACTCATCACTTCGTATTTGCAGTCTTCCAGTCACATGGGTGATCCTACAGGCTATCCTGTCCCACTGGTAGTATCAGAACACCTGCCACAGGAAGGTCAAAAGCCAAAGGAACAGCTGGCAGTGTTTGTTTGATCCACTGAGTATACATTTTACAACACCACTGATACAATTCTGACAGTGCAACACCAACACGCTGCAAAGAACAACCCACTATACAAAAGTCACTTCAACATTCAAGCTGAAAATCAGCAAGCAGCTCTTCCCAGCCAGCTCTACACCCGTCACACCCTTCCCCCTGAAAAGACTCAATCTACCTCTGCCTCCCTCCACCACCACCCCACCCCCCACCAAAATAAAATAAAAAATCGTACACTGCCCCCTCAACTCCCTCCCGCCATGGCCATGGCAATACTATCTACAAAATCCTACTCTTAACCAACCCTGCCCACCTAGCTCTCTATCAGCCTATCCTTACAGGGCCACAGCAGTGTAGGTATGGGTCCTTTAAAGGGGGAAAGGGATGACAGATGTAGTAGAATTGGGTGGGAAGAGCTGCCTAATATTTTCAGCTTGAATGTTGGAAGTGAATTTTGCATACTAGCTTGTTCTTTGCAGCTTGTTGGTGCTGCACCGCCATTACTGTTTCAATGATGCTGTAAAATGTATACTCAAAAATGGATGAAAACAAACACCACCGGTTGTTTATTTGACCTTTTACCTTCTGCCGTAGACTTACTGATAACACCAGTGCCTCTTGCCGAAAAGTCCGATGAGTGGCAGTAATCTGAGAAAAATAAATTCAAAGTGAAATCAGTGTGAATTATTAAATTTTGAGTTTAAGCACATTCAGGTTCGAGCATCTAAATTATTTCAAACGTTATTATTCAAATGCAGCACATTCTGATTACATAAGCTATATAGTAAAAACTTGTACCATGTGATACAGAAAGGAAGTTTTGCTCAAAGTATAAACCCTACATTATGTCCACCTTATAATCATTTAAAAATTGCGGTGCCAGTATTCATATGCTGGTGTGAAAAGAAAGACATGACCATTTCAAGCTGACTGAAAAATAAGTGCAACATTCAAATGGCTCTGAAGCAAACATCTTTAATTGTTTTCCGTTGAATTACGTCAATTACGAGCAACATTTGTAGGTCTATTTTCAGGAACCATTAGACAGGTCAAGTGGCATTTTGAGTGAAACCTTTTGATAAAAATGAAACGTTCAAGTTAACCTAGCATTAGGTATTCTGATTGTTTTTAAACGTCTAAATAGACCAAGACATCTTTCAAAGACAAATACCTTCAAAGGGTGATCATCCAACAACAGCTTGATTCTCGATACTGTGGACATGGACAACCTTCGGGGGCTGTAGGCGATCAACCAGTTTTGTAGACAGTCCTGGTTATATAAACAATGTGTCAAAAATTGGTTGAATTATTGAGTAGGTGTTTTTTACGGTACTGTCAATGTAAAGAAAATCTCACATCTCGTGTTCTATTTAATATCATAGGTTAAACGCATACTATATACTGGTGTCGATAAAGGAAATCCTTTAACATCTATTTCGTTTCATTTAGTTTCAAAGGATAAAAGCATTCCCTATCATCATTATCTTCCAGTGCCAGATCTGCGACAGACATCTGCGATCATGATTTTCCATTCATTCCTTTGCTCGGATGCTCTCAGAAAAGCTAAGTTTCCCTGATCTTTCCCTGTTACCCATTTGTTTAGGTTCCCTAGGTATGTTGTTCTGGGCCTATCCCTGCCTCGCTTGCCCTCAATTTTGCCAGTGAGAGCTAGATGTTCAAGACCCTTATGTCTATTCAGGTGTCCCAAAAACTGCATTTGTCGTTTCCTGATTGTTTTTAACATTGAGCGTCCCACGTGGGCTTCATTCCCTATACTGACAGAAAAGTAGTAAAAGGCAGGAGGAGGCCAAAGTGCAAAAATCACATTTATGATTTAAAGCAAGAGCCACCGGGTCAAATGTTAAAAATGTTCTAGTGACATTGAATAATATAAGGCAAAAATTCTGAAGCAACCAATATCATAAAACAGTTTTTATTTGAATTAGATTTATAATAAGAAATTAATGTTCAACTCTAACTAATATTTATAAGACCCATTAAATATGCCCTTACTGCCAATAGTGTTCCAAAACATTTTTTAAAAAGAAATACCTACTAAGGCTGATCATCATTCATCACTTCTCGTCTTTCAACACACAGTCGAAATAGACAGTTCTCCGGGTCTGTATGATCCACGGCACTGTATGATCCACCACTCCTGAAAACAGCTCTATGGACCTCTCTGCAGTTTTCCTGCCCTGTAGACGATCCTGGTGATGATGTACCATAGGATATCCTCTTGTGTCAATTAATAGTTTCAAAGAATTTTGAAATGCCCTTTATTGGCTAACACTGATTACTAAGAGAACTTAATTCGAAAAAGTGTTTACTTTAAATTTGTTGGATTTTTTTTTTTTTTTGGTAGAGTAGGAGTTGTTTTTTACTACCCCATCAACACAATTTAGATCATTTAGGGAGTAGATTTCCGACATTTTCTATTGAACCCAACCTCATAGAAAGGTATACTAATTTTAGATTCATTATGAGTTAGGTAATGCCCTAATATGGAACTTAAGTCTCATTGAATAGTGTTGCAAGACATACTTAAATGCCAAATACCTTCGGATGCTGACCTTCATTCATCACTTTTCGTTTCTTGACAGTCTCGATATAAACAGTCCGTTGATCCAGTCGTAGGTCAACCGGGTCCTCCAGAATCGTTTTGATGAAAGAAAAAATGAAACTTTCTCAGGCACCAATGAATATTTTTTTTGTTGGTACAAAAATTATATGTAACATAAGTCCATAATAAGGCAGTGAGTAGGATTGCAAGAAATATTTCAAAGACAATTACCTTCTAAGGGTGCCCATCATTCATCACTCCGCATTTGCAGTCTTCCAGTCACATAGGTGGTCCTACAGGCTGTCCTGTCCTACTGGTAGTATCAGAGCATCTACCATAAGATGGCAAAAAGCCAAAGGAACAGCTTGCAGTATTTCCTGTATTACCTGTCCTGGGCAACAACGTCATTGCACACCGGATAGGTCCATAAGTGCTCAGTTCCCCCCAGCGCCAAAGCCCGCAAGGTATCCATACTGATTGTTCCGGTGGCTGTCTGATTATGGCGACGTCTTTCCAGATAATCGTTCCTTTCTTCCTTCTCCCCTCTCTATCCCCATTTCCCGCATCTTAATGATTGCGTGGTGTACTGCTGTCTCCTTGTCTTCTTCCTCCCGCAACTTTTTCTCAGGGGTCTTCAACACTTCTCCTTTGTTAGATTTCACCTCACCATCAACCACGGCACTGCCTGCCAGCCTATCAGCCCCCTCATTGCCTTTCACTCCAGAGTGCCCAGGACAGAATATCCATGTGATTGCTCGAAGTGATGAGTGTTGTATTGGGTTCATCCATTCACTCCGAAGTAGCCCTTTCTCAACCCTTCGCAAGATGCTCTGGGAGTCCGTGACAAGGATGAGATGAGTTGTTCTTGGTCTTGTATTATGAAGCCATCCAAGCGCTCTTGTTACGGCCTCAATCTCCATGTTCATGCTTGAAGTTGTTCTTTCTATGGCCCCTGACATGCCAAGAACCTTTTTGTTCCCACTGTACACCACAAAACCCCATCCACTTCTCTCACCCCTCCTGACTGATCCATCCGTATAGATCACTGGGTCCTCTGACTTGGAATGCTCCTCAATTAACTGTCGTATATCATTGTCGTTAATGACAGCAGCACATTCCCGTCTTTCACGACCCATAGTGATGTGAACGTTGGCCAGGCTTCTGCAATCGGGACTCAGTTCAAACCATTCCTTTCCACAGCATATTTCATCGATGCCACAAACTTTCCTCAAGGAGTCTTCGGTTTCTGCCATCCATGACCTGCCCCGTTTGATCCTGTTTCCTTTGATGCTGCCCAGGTTCTCATGCAAAGGATGCCTCGGGTCTCCCAAAACATTCAAGTACAGCTTTGCCTGTGCCACCTGATGCCTCATTCTGATGCTGGCCAGGTCAAGGATGTATCTCATACAGACAACATGGGTGTCCTTTGTGCAACCTAGAACGGCCCTCATAACTGCATTTTGTACTCTCTCCAACCTGTCTATGTGAGTCTTGGACAGGGAGAGGATGCCCAGCCCATAGTCTATGACTGACAGAACCACCAGCTGCATTAGGAGAAAAAGTCAGTGCCTTCTTGCCGGAAAGTCCGATGAGTGACAGTATTCTGAGAAAAATAAATTCAAAGTGAAATCAGTTTGAATTATTAAATTTTGAGTTTAACCACATTCATGTTCGAGCATCTAGATTATTGCATACCTGATTATTTAAATGCAGCACATTCTATTTACATAAGCTAAGTAGAAAAAATTGTAACATGTGACACAGAAAGGAAGTTTTGCTCTTCAAGGAAAGGTATAAACCCTACATTGTGTCCACCTTTAAATCATTTCAAAATTGAGCTACCAGAATTCCTACGCTGGTGTGAAAAGACAGATATGGCTAATACAAGCTGAAAAATAAGTACAACCTTCCAATGACACTGAAGCAAACCGTTTTAATTGTTTTCGTTTGAATCACGTCGATTACGAGCAACATTCGTAGGTCTATTTTCAGGAGCCATAAGACAGGTCTAGTGGCAGTTTTGAGAGAAACCTCAAAGTAAAAATGAAACTTTCAAGTTACCTAAAATTAGGACCGTATTCTGATTGCTTTTTTAAACGTCTATACAGGCCAAGACATCTTTCAAAGACAAATACCTTCAAGGGCTGACCATCCTACAACACTTCTTGATTCTCGATACAGTTGATATGGACAATCTTCTGATCCTGTAGGCGATCAACAGGTGCTGTAGGCAGTTCTGGTGATGAAAACAATGTGTCAAAGATAGATTGATTGAATACAAAGTGTCAAAAATTGATTGAATGATTGAGTGGGTGTTTTACGGCACTCTCAATGTGTCCGAGAAAATTCAACATATCGTGTTTTATTTAGTATCATAGGATAAAAATATTCTATACCGGTGCCAATAAAGAAAATTCTTTAACATCTACTTCGTTTTTATTTAGTTTCAAAGGACAAAATCATTCCCTATACTGGCAGAAAAGTAGTAAAAGGCAGGAGGAGGCCAAAATGCAAAAATTACATTATGATTTAAAGCAAGAGCCACCGGGTCAAATGTTCAAAAAATGTTCTAGTGAGATGGAATAATATAAGGCAAAGATTCTGAAGCAACCAATATCATAAGACAGTTTCTATTTGAATTAGATTTATAATAAGAAATTAATGTTCAACTCTTACCAATATTTGTAAAACCCATTAAATAATGTCCTAACTGGAGATTAATGTATCTGCCAATAGTGTTCCGAAACATCTTTTAAAAACAAATACCTACTAAGGCTGATCATCATTCATCAATTCCATTCTTTCAACACACTGTCGGGATAGACAGTTCTCCAGCACTATCTAGTCAACCGGCACTGTCTGATGTGCCACTCCTGAAGGCAGTTCTATGGACCTCTCAACGGTCTACCTGCCAGGTAGACGTCCTGGTGATGATGCATCAAAGGAAATCCTCATGCGTCAATAATTTCAAAGAATTTTGAAATGCCCTTTATTGACTATTATGATCAATAAGAGAACTTAGTAACTAGGAAAAGTGTTCATTTAATTATTTTTTAGAGTGGGAGTTTTTTACACCCTCAACACAATTTACATCACTTACGGTGTAGATTTCCGACATTTTAAGTTGAACCCTACCTCATAGATAGGTATTCTAACTTTCATAGTCATTATGAGTTAGATAACGCCCTAATATGGAACTTAAGTCTCATTGAATAGTGTTGCAAGACATACTTAAATGCCAAATACCTTCTGATGCTGACCATCACTTCTCGTTTCTTGACAGTCTCGATGTAAACAGTCCGTTGATCCAATCGTAGGTCAACTGGGCCCTCCAGAATCGTTTTGATGAAAGAAAAAATGAAACTTTCTCAGGCACCAATGAATATTATTTTTGCTAGTACAAAAATTATATGAAGAAATATTTCAAAGACAATTACCTTCTAAGGGTGCCCATCATTCATCACTTCATATTTGAGGTCTTCCAGTCACATAGGTGGTCCTACAGACTGTTCTGTCCCACTGGTAGTATCAGAGCACCTACCACAGGATGGTCAAAAGCCAAAGGAACAGCTGGCAGTGTTTGTTTGATCCACTGAGTATACATTTTACAACACCACTGATACAATTCTGACAG
>NW_004797777.1:540329-542851 GCF_000002075.1 Aplysia californica | reverse complement strand
CTCAACTCCCTCCCGCCATGGCCATGGCATTGCTATCTACAAAATCCTACTCTGAACCTAGCCTTTCCACCTAGCTCCCAATCAACCTATCCTTACAGGGCCACAGCAGTGTAGGTATGGGTCTTTTCAAGGGGGAAGGGGATGAGAGAAGTAGAATTGCGTGGGAAGAATTGCCTAATGATTTTCAGCTTGAGTGTTGAAAGTGAATTTTGCATACTAGCTTGTTCTTTGCAGCTTGTTGGTGCTGCACTGCCATTACTGTTTCAATGATGCTGTAAAATGTATACTCAAAAATGGATAAAACAAATATCACCTGTTTTTTATTTGACCTTCTACCTTCTGTGGTAGACTTACTGATGACACCAGTGCCTTCTTGCCGGAAAGTCCGATGAGTGACAGTAATCTGAGAAAAATAAGTTCAAAGTGAAATCAGTTTGAATCATTAAATTTTGAGTTTAAGCACATTCATGTTGGCATGGAACATCTAAATTATTTGATACCTGAGTATTTAAATGCAGCACATTCTATTTCCCTAAGCTAGGTAGTAAAAATTGTAGCATGAGGCACAGAAAGGAAGTTTTGCTCTTCAATGAAAGGTATAAACCCTACATTGTCCACCTTTAAATCATTTCAAAATTGCGCAACCAGAATTTCTATGCTGGTGTGAAAAGAAAGACATGACCATTACAAGCTGAAAAATAAGTACAACCTTCAAATGACACTGAAGAAAACATCTTGACTTGTTATTGTTTGAATTACGTCAATTACAAGCAACATTCGTAGGTCTATTTTCAGGAACCACAAGACAGGTCCAAGGGCAGTTTTGAGAGAAACCTCAAGGTAAAAATGAACCTTTGAAGTTGACCTAGCATTAGGTATTCTGATTGTTTTTGAACGTCTAAATAGACCAAGACATCTTTCAAATACAAGTACCTTCAAGGGCTCATCATCCTACAGCAGCTTGATTCTCGATACTGTGGACAAGGACAATCTTCGGGGGCTGTAGGCGATCAACCGGTGTTGTAGGCAGTCCTGGTGATGAAAACAATGTGTCAAAGATTGATTGATTGATTGAGTACAATGTGTCAAAAATTAGTTGAATTATTGTGTAGGTGTTTTTTATGGTACTGTTAATGTGTCAAAGAAAATCTCACATCTCGTGTTTTATTTAATATAGGTTAAAAGCATTCTATATACTGGTGTCGATAAAGGAAATTCTTTAACATCTATTTCGTTCCATTTAGTTTCAAAGGATAAAAGCATTCCCTTTTCCAACAAAAAAGTAGAAATGCAAAAATCACATTTATGATTTAAAGCAAGAGCCACCAGCGCAAAAGTTTAAAATGTTCTAGTGACATTGAATAATATAAGCAAAGATTCTGAAGCTACCAATATAAAACAGTTTTTATTTGACTTTCATTTCCTTATAAGAAATTAATGTTCAACTCTTAGGAATATTTGCAGTACTCAATAAATAATGTCTTAATTGGAGATCAATGTATCAGCCAATAGTGTTCCAAAACCTCTTTTAAAAACAAATATCTACTAAGGCTGATCATTATTCATCACTTCTCGTCTTTCAACGCACAGTCGGGATAGACAGTCCTCCGGGCCTGTCTGATCCGTCACTCCTGCAGGCAGTTCTCTGTACCTCTATACTGTCTTCCAGCGCTGTAGACGATCCTGGTGATGATGCATTTAACTTGCGTTAACTAGTACTGAACAATGAGACAAATTCATAATTATCATAATTATTATGAAAAGTGTTCACTTTAAATTTGTAGTTTTTTAGAGTGGGAGTTTTTTACACCCTCAACACAATTTACATCACTTACGGTGTAGATTTCCGACATTTTAAGTTGAACCCTACCTCTTAGAAATTCTAATTTTCACAGTCATTTTGCGATAGATAATGCCCTAATATGGAACTTAAATCTCATTGTTGCAAGACATACTTCAATGACAAATACCTTCTGATGCTGATCAACATGCATCACTTCTCGTTTCTTGACAGTCGTGATATAAAAGGTCCCTTGGTCCTGTCGTTGGTCTGCAGGGCTCTCTAGAACCGTGCTGATGAAAAAAAATAATATATAACTTTCTCAGGCACCAAAGAACATTTTTTAGCTAGTACATAAATAATACGTTACACAAGTCCTTAATAAATCAGTGAGTAGAATTGCAAGAAACATTATTTCAAAGACAATTACCTTGTTATGGTGTCTATCCCTCATCACTTCGTATTTGCGGTCTTCCAGTCATATAAGTGATCCTATAGGCTGTCCTGTCCAACTGGTAGTATCAGAGCACATACCACAGGATGGTCAAAAGCCAAAGAAACAGCTGGCAGTGTTTGTTTGATCCACTGAGTATACATTTTACAACACCACTGATACAATTGTGACAGTGCAACACCAACATGATGCAAAGAACAATCCAGTATACAAAATTCAACTTCAACACTCAAGCTGAAAATCAGCTAGCAGCTCTTCCCAGCTAATTCTACTCCTGCCACACACTTC
>NW_004797777.1:534771-536260 GCF_000002075.1 Aplysia californica | reverse complement strand
AGCAAGACAGATGAACACGCTTTAAGATGATACAAATAACTCAATATGCCCAAAAATTGACGAGAGCCTGATTCCACCACGCTGCCTCACAAATTTGCATCGTGTGTTAGATCTAGTATTGTTTTGGTAATTTTATTCAAAGGAGTTTTTGCGGGGGCACACGGAGAAAATTTGTCTTACATTATTGAAGTGTTGTTCTAAACTTGCACTTCTTCTTTGCTTCTCTTTATGTTTCAGACTGTGTGTCGGTATCGAAGTGTGCGCTGTGTGTGCTTGTGCGTGTTTGTGTGTACGTGTGTGTGTGTGTGTGTGTGTGTTTGTGTGCGTGTGTGTGATTTTGTGAGTACGTGTGTATGTCTTTGTACTAGTGTGTGTCTGTGTGGGGGTGAAGCGAGGAATTTAAAAGTAATGAGAGTGAAAGGAATAATAATAGCAATGATATTCATATCTACAGGTACATGTATTATAAGTAGTAGTATTGTTATTCTACTGTTCGACAACAAAATCGTACCGTCTGTTATTGCATTCAACTTTCTTTCTTGACGGTGAATATTCAATATGTTGGTAAAGGGGTGTGGTTTTTTTGTGGGTTTTTTTGTGGGGTTTTTTTTTGGGGGGGGGGTATGTGTGTGTATGTGTGTGTGTGTGTGTGTATGTGTGTTTGTGTGTGTATGTATGTATGTGTGTGTATGTGTGTTTGTGTGTGTATGTATGTATGTGTGTGTATGTATGTATGTGTGTGTATGTGTGTGCATGTGTATAGGGGTTGTTTGTTATTTTTGTTTGTTGTTGCTGCTGCTGCTTTTGTTTTTTTTATTGGCTTTTTTTTAGGGGGGGGGGGGTTCTCGCCAAAACGTCGAAGCCAAAGTCAGAACATTCAAATCGGTCGGTATTGACATTTACTGTGTAGAAGCTAAGGGCTACGCCGTTACACGCAGTAGACCCGAGTTCTGTTCTCGCCAGGCGAGATTTTAATTTTATTAATTGAGTAGGCCTACCCTGGTCTCTCTGCTGGGAAGGTGCATCCCTTTCAACGCAGGCTTGCAGGGTCTAAGCCTGTCTCCTAAATTATCTAAATTGTGTTGATAGCAACGTAAGAACACATATGATTCGAGAAAAAAAACCCCAAGAACATGTGTTTGAACCAATCTTCAGACTTCAGAAATGAAAACAACGTTACCCTGCTTAGGAGAGAAACACTTCTTTACAAAGGGACCAATGCAAACTGCGTAAAGCGAAAGCCTTCACACTTCACATTCTAATTATCGTGTCTGCGTTTTGTCAATTTGCATAACTGCACAAACCGATAGAGAAACCGCGTGTCAACGAAGAGAAGTAAGGGGGGACAGAATTCACCCTGTTATCATCTCCATTTTAGAACTAAGTAACATTGTGAGAGCAGTACCAACAGTGTTTACTTACTTGTCTTACTTGTCCACTGTGTTGGGGTCACTGCAGTCGGAACATGTCCATCTTTTCTCTCTCGCCC
>NW_004797777.1:529255-531676 GCF_000002075.1 Aplysia californica | reverse complement strand
GGGGGGGGGACTGGGGAAGTTGAATAATCAAACATAAGCCTTTGTGCTGCAAACAACCCCGCTTTCCTAAGGATTGCGAGGAGTCAGAAGGTGTAGATTTCCAGGTGTACCAGTTCCTCTCCTTAATTATATATTCTAGTTCTCTGCTCTCCTTGCTCAGAACTAACCCAGCTCTCAACAGAGGTACACCGAGGGGAGAAGAACATTTGTGGCAATTTTGTGCATTTCTAAAAAAATTGTTGCTGTTGTTTTAATTTTTACTTCAGAACTGCGTGGAAATGATCTTGGACAGTCTCTTATTTTCCTTATATTTACCCCACGATTGAGACAAGACGTTTTGTGACACTCTTGTGTGTTTTTTTGTTTTTCCATCACATTTACCCACAACTAGATCTTGGCTCTTCTGAGGCTTTGTGTGTATTTTCTTTATCAACAACAGTGCTAAAAATGGGCCGTACTTTTTTCTACGCATTTCTGATTATATTTGGGTGCATCCAAAGCGAAGCAAATCCAATTTTTGCTCTAAATGCGGTCGAAATGTCAACGGCGAGCCCTCCTCCTACGGCATCGTCATCCACAATAGGGACTACAAGTACGGCTTCCACCAAAAACTGGTGGATTTCGGCTTCGACGACCGGCAGTCTGCGCGATGATGATATGAGCTCAGCTGCAACTGTACCACCAGATGACGACAACTATATCATTATCATCGTCGCTGTCGTCAGCGGGATCGTCATCCTTCTCTTCGGTCTGGTTCTCCTGGTGTGCAGGATGATCAAAGCCGACAAAACCAAGAGCAGAGTCGGAGACGACAGGTTATTTTCTAAATCTCCGGCACGCAGACCTATTTTCGTCCTGTCAGCCACCGCCCCTTCCGGATTTCCGCCTGTTGAGAAGGCCCATGGTGCACTGCAGCTGGCTCGTGTCAAGAACAAGGGCGGTTTGTTCGCGGGTAACATGGCTGCCAGGTTGCCTCCCATATCCCGGGTTGTGCCAGAGAAACAGAAAAATCCCTGGCTCAAGTGAGGAGAAATCAGCGATGTGAGTGAGAAACGTTTTCAGGAAACACTCAGAAATGCACAACTGTTGTTTGCCTCCTGCTTCTTGCTAGCTGATATTTTGTGTGGAAGAATATTCTTCAGCTCGGATTATGTTCTCTGTCTTGTCATGTTTTCAACAACAACAAAAAAAATCTACCACAAGGACTGTTCTGATTAAAACTGTAAGTCACAAAACGCAGAATATGTCAACTGCAATTATGCAAAATGTCGTAGACTTTCTCCAAGTGAGGCTTAAAATGGGAAAACATGCATCTTTTGGTCTGAAAGTTATATATAACCAGCTGCTATCGGAATACGTAGTGTGGTTTTTGTTTGTTGTTTGGAAACACAATATTACTTGTTTAACTTGCGTAGGTCGATATATTCCCTGCTTAACAATAAAGGATTGTCCTCTAAGAGAAGAAATTGCACCTACAAAAATAAGGCGATTTGACCAGAATTTGTTTTTCCTCCAGGAACTAAAATTTCATTCATCTGCAACAATTGTTTTTAAGGTTGTCTTTTATCTGTATTTTGACTGTTTATGTGTTTATTTACTTTTTTTCGTTAATGATGTACAGGGGGTTGTTTGTTTATTGGTTGGTTTTGTGTGTGTGTGTGTGTGTGTGTGTGTGTGTGTGTGTGTGTGTGTGTGTGTGTGTGTGTGTGTGTGTGTGTGTTTTCAGGTGTGGTAAACAGATGAGTGAAGAAAAAGACTTAACCACAAAAACAATCTACGAGAGTTGTCCAAAACGTTATGTGGAGGTAGTGACAACTAGCACATATTTTGACATGATTTACAAACAGCAAACAAAGGCAAAATGTATCGCAAACCTTTTGTTGTTCTCAAAGCACCAATTTGGGGGCAAAACTTTTTACTGAGTACGGCAAAATTATAGTGAGCAAAAACCTGGTATATTACTTAAGACCGTCCATTTAAAAAACAAAATGACCATTTTAGAATTAATTGCTTTTCATTCCATCTGAGCTGGATTTTGAGATTTTGAAACTAGATAAAGTCTATTTGTCAGTTTATGTTATACTTTTTTGGTCAATATTTTAGCATCATATGGCACGCCATCCTGAGACGAACGGTCCTTTTTCGCCTCACAAACGGCAACGAAAATTAGCGTACTTACAGCACAGCCTCACTTCTTAAGAACATGTAAGTTTTTTGTTTTGTTTGTTTTAGTAGACGTTTTGCGGCGCTCGCAACTGCACAAGGTCATATGAGCGCCAAGGGGAGGATGTGAACAGAGACGTCCCTACAAGGAATCTGACTTACTCTGCTCACCTCTCTAATCGGAAAAAACGGGTCACAAGAGTGTGACAAACATACAAAAGAAGTAAAAGAAAAGTCTGCTGATAGTAAGGATGAGGG
>NW_004797777.1:526445-529121 GCF_000002075.1 Aplysia californica | reverse complement strand
TTTGGGGAGGGGGGAGAGGCCTAACCTGTAAGTTGATGTCATTGCCATTATCTCAAGGTTTAAATGTTAGAGCGTATACTATTGTGGTCGTCTTTATTGTCGTTCACAATCAAATGTATTTGTGTCCATTAACCTTATTTCAAGTCTGTCTGACAATTTGGAAAGTAAATACAGTGATATAGTAAAACCTTTACATCAATTAATAAAGACAAAGAGATCATAATAATATTGCTTTAAGTTTTGTTCCGATGTAAACCAAAATTTTCTGACCTATGAAGGAAAATGAACACATGTTCAGTATCAAAATTTGGAAGAAATCGACAAATCAATGTCAGAAGTTGTTCCGAAAAAAAAGTCGTTTTATTCTTTAGATGGACGTCCTAAAAAGCATTTCGTTTGATGCAGGACAATCGAATCTTGGAGATGAGCCCTGTGCAGTCAGTCCGCAAAAAGCAATGTCAGAAGTCAACTATCAGGGAGTTGTGGCGGTTGTTTTAAAATAGGCGTCTTACAGCTAGGGAGGTTAAAATAGCTTTTTTTCACGGAAATCCGTCGTTCATTTTACTGTACTGTCTATGGGGTGTTGAAGTATGATGCAATATATTAATAATGTGTGTGCTCCAAGGGTACTTACAGCGACTGACAATACGAGACCTGGTCTTTTTAATGAATTTGAATGTAGGTGTTTTAAGCCGCCTTCGATGTAATTGGTTAAACTACACTTAACTTGGCTGGATTGCTTTTAAAATAAAACTCCAAAAGAATAATATTTATACCAGATGCCACCCACCAATCCCTTGACCGAAAACTGCACCTCTCCTCTAAACCTAACGATACAAGGAGAAGGAAAGGGGAAAGTAAAGTAAAGTCGCTGACGCAATTTACGTCCTGTGGGGTAGGAGAGCCAGAGGAAGACAAAGAATAACATGGATGGACAACATAAGAACATGGACTGCCCTGGACTTTATGGCAGAATGTGCAACAACGGCAGCTCGCGACCACGAAGGATGGAGGGTCATTACACGCCAGCCTCTGAGTCAGAGATGACACTGCCAGGTATCCAGGTATTCAATGATAAAGATTAAACACAAAATTAAATGAATGGCCACGATAGAAGTAATTACACAGCATTCGACATAACAGTTATATAAAACTCAATTTATTGCACACTTTTTTTGATTTCATAAATAAAATATTCTGGACTAAAACATGTGGTACAATTCGGATTTTTAAAAATTGCAGCACAATTTTGGCTATAATACTTTATCCCAAAAAAAAGTCTAGCTCATAATATACTATAAACAGAAGCTCGGGCTCACATATTTTATCAACACAAAATTAGGCTCACACAATTTCTTATCAACAGATAATGAGTTCCTAATGGATCCTTGACACCTGCTGTACACGTTCTTCAACGTTCATCTCAACAGCAATGCAACAACTATGGCGACAAATAGAGTATTTGTAATTAATTTCGTTAGCATATTGAACTAAGCGTTAGAATACGAGGTTGCTGGATACTTCATCTTCTGCTCAAGCACAGTCCAATCTGCTTTCATTTGTTTGATTGCTTTTATACGTTTCTGTTTGCATGTTTTAAAGGCCATGATAGAATATTACTTCTTTCGAAAGCAAATAGCTTGAGGGCGCCACTGGTAGGTCCTACTTCTTTTTCCTCCAACCTTCCAACAGTAGTTTCTATCTATCTGTCTTACTTGTTCCTGTATTAAAAAGACCTCAGCTTTCGCCCCTCCATGCAGGAAAAAATAGTCTAGCAGCCCTCAGCTTTATCAAACTATACTTAAAAAAGGATTTGACGAAACTCTCTACTGTGTGACTGTTCCGTCTATTTAACCACACACATAAGTCTTTTTAGAAGCACAAAAAGTCATCAAGATA
Source organism: Aplysia californica (assembly GCF_000002075.1). Lineage (NCBI taxonomy): Eukaryota > Metazoa > Mollusca > Gastropoda > Aplysiida > Aplysiidae > Aplysia > Aplysia californica. The sequence goes on along the minus strand of NW_004797777.1, from coordinate 527,222 downwards.
AATCGAAATAATATAATAGCAATTGACAAATAACAACTAAAGTACAAGTAATCTGTTAAAATGAGCTGGAACATTAATTGATTTTCTAAAATTTCTGTAGTGCATTTCTTACGAGATTCTACAGACGAATTCCGATCTTGAATAGCTAGGAATGGCTCTACAGTATGTATAACTTTTCAAAAATGAATAATACAAGCAAGCTGTTCAAATGAAATTAGCCTAGAAAGCAACATTTTTCACGAAAGAAAACAAATACTATTAGAAATTAATTTAGCAATTATTTAATAAACTTACCTACAATATAAGTCTTTCCTTGCTTTTAAAACATTTAGACTCGAATTTCGGTTTTTTAAAAATATTTCCAGAGCCCAGACAACCAATACCACAGATTAAGAAACATCAAAGAAAAATTGTAGTTCAAAAGTTTGGCCAAGTAAGTTTGAACAGCTGCTAGCTAACAATAAGAATAATAATTATAATCAACAATGTGAAAAGTAACTGACAGAAAAGTTATAAAACATAATGGCGTACAGTTCAGTTTTTTTTTTTGTTGGTGCTGTTTTGGTGTTGTTCCTAATTTTTTTTATAGATTACTAATGTTGTTTGGTGCATCTGTACTATTCTGTCAAAAAAGAATGTGACACTTTACACATTCCACACAGCCTCTCTCTATATCTCCCCTCCCTTTACCTGTATAATCTATCTATCTATCTATTTGTCTGTCTATCTATCTATCTATCTATCTATCTATCTATCTATCTATCTATCTATCTATCT
>NW_004797777.1:519655-520603 GCF_000002075.1 Aplysia californica | reverse complement strand
TGAAGTGGTTTTAAGTATGGTTTGCTGTTGTTATTGTTGTATTGTTGTTGCTATTGTATTGTTGTTGTTATTGTTCTTGCTGTTGTTGCCATTGATGTTGTTGTAGTTGTTATTATTGTTTTTATAGTTGCCGTTGTTGCTGTTGTTGCTGTTGTTGATGTTGTTGTTGTTATTGTTGATGGGGGTGGTGGTGGAGGTCGTGGTGTTTTTTAGGATGTTTGGGGTGCTCATTTCATTTTTGTCTTTGTGTTGCTGTTGTCTATTAGTTAGTTTGTTTGTTCCTTGTTTGTCTGCCTATTTGTTTGTTTGTTTGTTTGTTTGCATGGGGATTTTTATTTTTTTTGCTTCTTTTTTTTTTTGTTTCTTTTTTTGGTAACAATAAGGATCAAAAGAACAACACAGTATGTCATTCACTAGTGACTCACTAGGAGAGAATGTCTGAGGTCTGAGTAGTCCTGTGGCCACACTGTGGAGGTTGAGCTCTGTCCTGGAGTGGTGCAGCAACTGTGGGTATAGGCCTGGGTAGTTGTACTCGTAGCTGGGGACAGAGACATAGGTGGTTGTTGTTGTTGTTGTTGTTGTTGTGGTGGTGGTGGTGGTGGTGGTGGTGGTTTTGTTGCTGTAGTTGTGGTGCAGTAACTGGGGGGTACAGGCCTGGGTAACTGTACTCGTAGCTTAGGACAGAGATATGAAGGTAAAGGTTGTTGTTGTTGAGGTGGTGGTGGTGGTGGTAGTGGTGGTGCAGTAACTGGGGGTACAGGCCAGGGTCGTTGTACTTGTAGCTGGGGACAGAGACATAGATGGTTGTTTTTTGTTGTTGTTGGTAGTGGTAGTTTTGTTGCTGTTGTTGTGGTGGTGGTGGTGGTGGTGGAGGAGTAGTAACTGTGGGTACAGGCCTGGGTAGTTGTACTCGTATTTGGGGACAGATATATAGATGGTTGTTGTTGG
>NW_004797777.1:517290-519199 GCF_000002075.1 Aplysia californica | reverse complement strand
GTGTGTGTAAGTGTGTGTGTGTGCATGCCTTACCTCGAAGAGTGTGAAATGTCCAAATAAGGAAATCGCTTCTGTGGTGGAGGTGGCGAGTCACGTGGTACCCTGTTGCTTCGCGGAGCTCTCTCGTGCTGCACGCCTGGGAAGGGTCAATTAAATATAAAAGACCAAACACAGTAAATAAATGTCGAAAATCAAACACAGGATCAGCGTCAAAAATCAAACGTAGGCTAAATGTCAAAATCTAACACAGAATAAATGTCAAAAAATCAAAAATAGGATAAATGTACAAAACCAAAATCAGGACAAATGTCAAACATCAAACACAGGAGACATGTCAAAAATTTAATGTAAATTGATTTAAAGCAAAATCAAGTACAGGAAAAATATCAATAATCAAGACCATGATAATGTCACGTGGCCGTCATAGATAAAACTAGAAACATGCAACAAACAAACAAGCGAACAAGCAAACAAATAAACAAACTAATAAACAAACAAATAAACTAACAAACCACAAAAAACAACAACAAACAGAATCTAGAAAGCTTTATAATAGATGAGAAATATAGCATATTGTGGTAGGATGGCCAGTTCCTTTCCACGCCTCTTTTACTTCCCCAACTCAAACGAAGTCAGGTACCCATTACTGCTGGGGGGTGGGGGGGGGGGGGGGTCAGGAGTGGGCGAAAAAGATCAGTGTCCAAACAGAGGTTCGAACCCTGACTTTCCGCTCCGGAGACGAGTGCACTAACCGCTCCGCCACCGCCGGAGATACCTTGTAAACAGTCCACCATCCTGGAAACGAACTCAAAATCTTCTGCCTTCAAATTTGAAGAGATTAACAGCTATAGGCCTACCATATATGTCGGTTAAACTGCTAGACGGGGAAAAATATTGAGTATAGTATTATAAAGACACAGACAGCGAGATAGATTTGAGAAGAGGGCTAGATACGTTTGTTTTGGGGTTTTTTTCTTTTTTCATTAGGGGGTGGGTGGCAGTAGTAGTTCAGTAAAGAAATAGAAAAGCTAAATGAGGATAAATTAAACAGACAAACTGTAAACCAAAACCTAAAACAATATGTCTAAGCTATATATAGCTGTAAAAAAAAAGGTCAAAGAACCATTCTCTAGACAGGGAATTTGGAAAGGTAACGCTTTTTCTTTGACTTTTGTTTCCTTTTTTTTTTCTTAATGAGACAAAATATATTTGACCAGGATTGTGTGCTACAGACTTCACTTATTCCAAACGATGAGGTTGCCTTAACAACGACGGATTTTCAGGTAAAAAAAAAAAAGAAAGAAAAAAAAGTAATGACTCCACATCTGTGTGCCCTGGTAGCCGCATAATTATTGTTTGAACCCCCCAAACTTAAAAATATGAAAACAAACATCAATCAATCGCGGACACACAAAATGCTTTGTTGAATAATTCACTAATAGCGTCCGGCGTTCAAACAGTTTGCCTTCTCGAGTGCGCAGGAGCAAAACTCTTTCCGTTCAGTATAAAGCCGCGCCATGCTTGTTCATTCCTTCCGCTATTGAACGCATCAAGCACTATTGAACGCACCAAGAAGTCTTGTTTGACCTGCCGGATGGATTAGCGGCGCGGTTTTCGAGAGGGCGTGCGTTGGCCACTCCAGGTACGAAGAAGGGGTTACGTTTGTTTAGCCAGGATATTTCGCGATACGTGTTTAATTGATAAACATAACCGATTGCTCACTGCCCTCGGCATAGCGCAGTCTCTAAGGCGGGGGTGAGGGGTTTCCGAGGAAGGCAGACACGCCTTGATGTCTAGCCTCACGTGCTTGCTTTCTCTCAGGGAGCGAGTAACTGGTTGTTTTTTGTGGGGGGGTTTTATGAGTGTTTTTTGTTTTGTTTTGGGGTTGTTGTTTTTTCAGGGAAAGGGG
>NW_004797777.1:515645-516964 GCF_000002075.1 Aplysia californica | reverse complement strand
CAACGTTTCAACGTCTTAGGGATTTGTCAGGGACGTTTTTAAAAAAAAAATTAATGACGAGATTAGAACTAAACTCTGGAACTAAAGGGCGCGCCATTACTGACGCCATAGATCTTCCGAAGTTCATAGAACTGTTTTAATGCGATGAAAAGACAGAAAAGTGTCAGCTCGGTGGGTCCGGAAACAGTTGACAGCTGATGACCCCGAAGCACAGCACGTCGATGTTTGCTCGGCTTTGCTGGAAAGATGCAGTGGAAATGCACACTTGACAAATGCTAACTAACTGGGCCCGGTGGTGACTTCCAACAACCCAGTGAAAGCTTTCCGGATCACAGTCTTCTGACGTCCACCTGTTTGGACTAACACACTTTTCTACCCAATATATCTAGCCAGGGAGATAATAACTGATGCTACAAACCTTGCAGAGCGCGTCAGAGGTTGGCTTCGGGCCTAGGATTTCTGAGTAGCTTCGGGCGCTAGACGTAGAATTCTACAGTGATTGCATGCATTTTACTCTTGTAATAGTGGAGAAAATGCTTCATTGTCCATTACGACTACGTTGAGGAATAAAAGAAATATTTATCCAACTAACTGGGAACATACTACTTTGTATCTAGATATAGATCTAGATTTCTAAATCATGACAAAACTTTTCATTATAATCAAAACACATTACATTTGTGAAAGTTCACCACTTCTGAACCACTTATCTTTCGAATTTGACAAAATTAATGGTGGTTCAGAATCATTTAAATGGCGCAGTTTCATTGACGACACTGAAGTCACTGTAGTTTATTTTTCAGTTTTTCATTAGTTTCGTTTAGATCTAATCTTGGGAAAGTCCGTCTTCTAAAATGCAACTGTAAACAAGTGAGGTTTCTGTTCACTAGCCGTGCACAGTTCCACACCTTTGAAATTCTGGAGTGTACAACCACGAAAGCGGAATAGAGAGAGAATCAATCTGTTATATATTTGGCAACTTGGAAACACATGCCATGTGTGACTTTTCTCTCAAGATTTATTGCTCCATTCCAGTAGAGTGCCAACGACTTTCAGTTGATGTTAATGCACCGATCATTTCTGACATCGAAAGGGGGCACAGCTAATATTATATAGTCATGTGCTTATTTTTTCTGACGGCCCTCGTTCCTCGGTCTGTCCCCAAGGAGACCATGAGACAGACAGAAGAAAAAAAAATGTTCTCAATTATTCTCAGTTCTGTTTTTTGAAGAAAAAAATGTTCTCAATTATTCTCAGTTCTGTTTTTTGAAGAAAAAAATGTTCTCAATTATTCTCAGTTCTGTTTTTTGAAGAAAAAA
>NW_004797777.1:512090-514238 GCF_000002075.1 Aplysia californica | reverse complement strand
CTCCCTCTCTCTCTCTCTCCCTCCCTCCCTCTCTCTCAGTTTGGTATATCTTGGTTTTTCCCCTTTTATTAAACAGATTAGTACCGACTGTAGGCAAAGAAAAGAGTGACAAAAGCGTCAGAGCCACAATTAAACAAGCCTCAGCACCAAGATTCATAAAATGGTCAGTAACAAACAACTTTGCGAGCCCATTAGAATGAACGTATACAGTTTTTAAGCAAGTGCGAATAAACTTTCTTTTAATTTTTAAAAACATTTCTTCTCTCATGTTGTTGTTGTCTGTTTTGTAATGAAAAGTGAAGAATTATTGGTTAGACTTGTCTGTGTTTTTGTTTTTTTAATGGCCCTCCATTTTATACTGAGTACGAAATGAAACGGCCTCTTGCCTCATTTTGAACTTTTTAAAATTTAATTAACTTATTCTGATGGCAAACTCCATTAAGCTTTTTTGTGATTCTTGACTGTCTTCGATTCACGCCCAGATCCCCCCCCAAACCCTCTCCTTGAAAAAATACCCCCAACATAAAAAAAGATTTTTTTTTTAAGAAAAGGAAAAGAAAAGTAACTCTCAACACCACCCATTCACAGGACTGACCGTCATACCACCGACACCGTGAGTGAGATACTTATTAAGTTAAGGCACCCGTAAACTGACCTCTGGGGCAGACACTATTCGGAGACATCTCCGACGAGCACCCAGGAACTATTTGGAGACTCACTCCCGCACAGAGACGCCCTGCTTTGGAGGGAGGGGTGTCAAACTGCGTATTATTTGCTGCAGATCACACATATAGCCACTAAAGCATTCGCAAATCTGTTATTTTCAAGAAAATTTCAAACTTGGCTGCAAAATATCAAATTATGGGTTAAAAGATTTTTTTTTAACTTGGTCTAGAGGCACAAAGCATTTTCATTGGTCTACTTCAGTTGGAGCGGTCTCCGAATAGACACTGCACTCTGGGAGTGCAGAAAGCACTTGAGGAAGTCGGTGTACTTAGTGCGCTAAATTTGAACTCACTCATTATTAACTCATTGGAGACCAGCGGTCTCTGGTAATTGGACAACTCTTGAAGAAGAGCTTTTTAGAGCACTTAAAAAAGAAACATACATTCGTTACTCATACCGAATTTTCCATTCTTTTCTCTTTATCTAACATTTTAAAAGACAGACAACAATCTGCATACTATGAAATATTAGTCAACGCTTGAAGAAGTTTTGTTAAATGGCACTTTAAAAAAAAAAGACTCATAATTATTATGCTTCACAAGTCGTACATATGTTTTTCCAATTTTTTTACTTTATGTAAACTTTAAAGACAGGTAATAACCTGTATACTATAAAATATGTGCTCTCATTTTGGTCATGGGGCAACTCTTGAAGAAGTGCTGTTTAAGAGTAGTTTTAAAAAAGAAACATAACTTCGCTATTTGTACATAATTTTCATTTATTTTGCTTTTATTTAAATATCTAAAACGCCTGCATACTATGAAATATGCACACTTGCTTTTGTTCACTGGGCAATGCTTAAAGAAGTGTTGTTTAAAAGTACTTAAAAAAAAAAGAAGCTTGACTTCGCCAGTCATATAGATTTTTGGGGGGGTCAAATATATAATATATTTATTTTTTTGTGGGGGGGTTAAAACATTTTTATAAAACAGAGAACAACACGCATACAATTAAATACGCAACGATAATTTTTCTGATGTGTGCATGCTGCATCAAAATGTGCAGCAACATTGCATTTGTTTTATACTGCTGATCAGACACTATAAATTTTCTTATGTCCGATACGTCCATAAAGAGTTAACATAAAACCCTACTGCTGCTGCCTCTGCTGCCTCTGCCTCTGCTGCGATTGACTGCTACTGCTGCTGCGGCTGCCATGTCTGCTGCTGCTGCTGCTGTAAACTGTAACGGAACCCGAGCTCGCCGCGAAGAGAGCACAGCACGGCCGGATAAAAAAGGCGTAAGAGGCACGCGCCGTGAGTTGTCCCCCCGCCCTCCTCACTTCTGATCAGCCCGCCATGGGCCAGCGCCACGTCTGCGGAGAGCCCACTTGAGCGTGTTTGTCCCCGCCAGTAATCTGCCCCTGGCTTGCTCAAACAAGAGCCTGGGAGCCCGCCAGGTGGCGCTGCCGTCTCTCTTGTC
>NW_004797777.1:510463-511677 GCF_000002075.1 Aplysia californica | reverse complement strand
AGGCGTGGAAGGGGGCGGGGGGCGGGGGGAGATCATCCCGGTGTACTCATTCAGGTGGGTGGATGGCGCGTGCAACAGACGTGAGGCACCTAACTGTCCTGGAGATTTCTACACTTTGAAGAGTTTTAAGGCGAAGAGAATCATGTTGAAACAATAACGGTACTCCAGTGCTAGGGGGAAAAGGAAGGCCTGCAGACGAAAAGAGCTATTACAAGCTAGGTTAGTTAAAAGGCGGGACCTCCGAATTTAATGTGTATAATATTCAATAGGGCAAAGCCAACTGGGTGGAGGGAGAGCCTTAAATACTTCACAAAACAACTTACGAACACCGCGTTGGCAATAGAACCAGGGACATTCACTCCGGAGTCAAGCAATATCCAGACTTAGCTTAGGTTGCACAGACAGACAGACAGACAGACAGACAGACAGACAGACAGACAGACAGACAGACAGACAGATAGACAGACAGACAGACAGACAGACAGGCAGACAGGCAGACAGACAGACAGACAGACAGACAGGGGGCAAGGGAGGGAGAAAGAAGGAACAGAGTCTGTGCAATCTCAAACTTGGACGCGATGCTTTCGAATTAGGAGAGAAATTGCGCTCTGAGAACTTTGGAGTGCACCAAAAATGTAGTGTCTAAAAAGGACAGGATCCAAATAAAGGATATTTATTCAGTCATCATTGTATTAATTTCAATTCGTCTTTGATAGAAAAAAATCAACCAGGGGAACGTCAAGTGTATGAATATATGAAGAAAATCATTGCATGTGTTCGAGAAATATGATGATTAAAAAACCTTAACCAAAATTGGAAAAACGCAAAAATGTACACATTCTTTCACTTCCTCAGCTGCAGGGGTGTAATCGACCAGTTATGATTTCAGGACAAGGACGGTAAAACCACGACGGCAGTCATATCAGACGACGGGTGTCTTTCCGTGATGGTAAATTTTAGGAGAAGTTTAGGGAGGAGAAGGTACATAAATATATTGTGCTGTTGAGGCCTGGATCCAGTTGAATTGGACCACACCCCACACGTCATGAGTGGCACTTGTATAGTTACAAGAAAGGTTTTGGGGACGAAGCTTACAAGTGACTGCCACTGAATTCTCCGGACTTGAACCCCTTCATTTACATGCAGTACATGTGTTGTTTGTTGCTGTTTTGTTTTTGTTTTTGTTTTTGTTGGGGGTGGGGGGGGAGGTGTTC
>NW_004797777.1:509147-510276 GCF_000002075.1 Aplysia californica | reverse complement strand
GTTGTTGTTTTTTAGGGGGGGGGGTACAGAAGAGTCTGCAGAAGCAACCCATAAACAATCGGATAGTTGAGAAACTCAATGTTGAATAGGAAGTCCAAAGAATCGAGAGTCGGAAAGGAAAAAGGGTCCCCCAGAACAATTTATAACATTATTTTAAAACTCGGGAGGAATAAGGAAACATGAATGGGTGAAGGTGGGCTGAAATAAACAATTGTTCTTGATTATACATTTGTATTTGTTGTAATTTGGTGTGATTTAAATTTATGTATTTATTTATTATTTTTTATTTATTTGTTTTTTATTTATTTATTTATTTATTTAATTCATCTATTTGGAATCAACCACTAGTGATCATAGCAGAATGTGATACCAAATCGCTATTTGACATGGTTTAGTACATTAAGGGACAGTTACATTTTGCTCCATAGAGTCTTCGCAAAGTGTCGTAGTCCAGTAGGAATTATAACATATTAATGACAAAAAGACTACTTAAAATTGATTTATGAACACATTTTTGCACGTTTTGTTCTGTTTTAATTCTGTGATCTCGTCGAAAAAAGCAGATTAACTGGAAAACAAGCTGTCCTTATTTGTGTACATTCTGTTTCGTTATACTTCTGTGACATCGATAGAAAAAGAAGCAGTTACACTGGCTCCCACAGTTTTGTTCTTTTCTTTTTCTCTGCTATCCAGTGCCTTTGTCAGAAAAGAAAAGAAGCAGGTGGATTTTGAAAACTAGTTGCCCTTTCGTGCACTTTGTTTCGTTTTTCTTCTGTATTGGCGATGGAAAAGATGCAGCTTTGGGAACAGTAAAAACGACAGCAACAGAACAGGAGCCAAAAGAATCGGGAGAAATCTAAGAGTATCGCTGCTGATATTAATACATTGTAATAAAATGAACAGCAGTGTTGTTTGCGGATGGGTCAGTCCGGGGTGGAAAGTGTAGAGAGACACAGTCTGTCACGTCACTCGTTGCTGATAAGGACAGCGACAAAGCGATCTGAAGGGGATACGGGGGTGGGGGGGGGTAGATTGATCACTTTATTTCATCGAGGGTGTAAGAGGTGAGAGGGGTGTAGAGAGAGTGAGTGAGAGAGTGGGAGAGTGAGAGAGAGAGAGAGAGAGAGAG
>NW_004797777.1:506160-507425 GCF_000002075.1 Aplysia californica | reverse complement strand
AGAGAGAGAGAGAGAGAGAGAGAGAGAGAGTAATAGACAAGCAAAAAGACAACAGCATTACAAAAAGAAAAGTAGCAACAACAACAAACCACTGTAAACGCCTCTCTATACTTACAGTTCCTATTCATGTTGACATCCAAACATTTCTTGAATCTGCAAGCCTGACACTGATTTCTGCGCACAGGGTCCACTACGCAGTTTCCGGTTTCCTTGCAGACGTATTCGAGATTCCTCCGGATGCTCCTCTTGAAGAACCCGCGGCACCCGTCACAGCTTTTTACCCCATAGTGTCGCCCAGAGGCGCGGTCCCCGCACACAAGACATAGCTCCTGGTGTTTTTCCACCGGACCTGGAGCAAAGAGAAAAACTGTAAAAAACAAACTAACAAACAAAATAACAAACAAACTAACTAACTAACTAACAAAAAAACAAACGAACAAAGAACATAATTGTACACACAAATAAACAAACAAACAAACAAAAGACAAACAACCTCAAACAAATAAACGGACGAACATACGAACAAACAAACAAAGAATAAAAAAACCATAAAACCTCGAAAAATTAAGGTTTACGTTCCCATCGGCATGTTCTTTTTTTTTCTTTTCATAATATAGTCTAAATGTATTTTAAATATTTCAAAAAATGTAAATAAGTATTTACGCCTACTTCAAAAAGATTATACTGTATGCAGTTGCGAGCGCCGTAAAACACTTACCCAAAAAAACAGGATAATTGTACATGTTTAATGTAACAGTCTTGGGTCTCATAGACTAGACACCATAATTTTAAAAACATATTTAATGTAGGTATTTACACACCTCAAACACAATTTTTTTCTTATTTAAATTATTAATGTGGGTGTTCTACGCCCCTATCGAGGCCCTGTTTTCTTTTTATTGTATTTGTTTCACGCTCTCATCGACACAATAAAGATTACTAAGAAGGCATGGTTCGACCTTTCCTGTCGGGGTCAAACCTTTATGAAGGGGGTACAGCATCCCAGCAGAAGGACGAAATACCTGTATTCAATTAAAGTTCTTCCCACACGGGAATCAAACTCAGGTTTGTTGCGTGCTGCGGCGAAAAGTCTAACTTCTACACCACAGACACCCATGGCATTATTTGGATAATTTAGGTCTGCGTTCTGCTTCGGTTCTGCATTGCAGGTTCCACACGAGTAGAGTGTTATTCACTAACTGGAAGCACTCACAACGTAAAAAGGCAAAGGAATTCACACACACACACACACACACACACACACA
>NW_004797777.1:503741-505206 GCF_000002075.1 Aplysia californica | reverse complement strand
GGGGGAGGGGTGGGGGGCTAAAGTCACTGTGGTTGTCCAACAGCAGTGTGACCATCAGAAGCACAACGAGGAAGTCAAACGAGATTAAAGGATCTGTTTAAACAACATTGATTATAAAGACAAAAAAGGCACTGTAGCAAAGACAAAAACCGTTACAACAGCAGCACACCTGTTGTTTTGCTGTGTCGACTAGCAGAAACGACACATTGAAATTTGTATTTTCGGCAAAATGTAAAATGCAACCTCGCTAGCTGATGCATGGTTGGAAAAGTGTGCTTCAGAAATATTTTGTCGAGATTTGACTCTGAAATTCTATAAAAGCTTGAAAAGTTTCATAATTCAGGTACAATTTTCAAAGAAACAATAATAATCCCCATCCTCCCTTTTCCCCTTTAAAAAAAGAGAACATACAATTAGTATTATTCTCTAGCCCTTGCCAAAGACATTTTTTTTGTTTATTCGTGTTTCTTGTTTTTGTTTCGTCTTTCCTTTCTATTATCGTGTACTTTATTATTTTGAAAAAAATATATTAATCTTGAAACTGCCTTAAATTTGGTGCGTAACTAAAAAAACAAAACAAAAACGCACTGCGAACAAGAATCAGCACTGTGAGAACGACCTTTGCACGCGATAAGGACCCCCGGGAAAGGATTATCACGTCATTCTAAGGCAACTTTTCGTCATGATCTCTGTTTAATCTTTCCCCGTTCAAGGTTGAGCTCTCTGTACCTACGTCACTCACTGATCCATTACACACCCCGCACCGGTGACTTACTCGCCGAGTCGATATGTTAATGAGATTCTTTCCCTAGTTCTTATTTTTGTAATCTTATTTTCCGAAATTTCACACACGACCTATTCGAAAAGAAGTTTCGTTTTCGTAGTGTTCCGCTTTCGCTCTCACTAATCTCAGTGGCGATGTAGGATCAACTAGCCGGGATATAAGATTAAGAACTTTACAAGAATAGACCTAAGCCTTTTGACGTAGTTAGTTGCGGGTAAAAATCTCGGTAACACAAAATAAAAGTCCTCGGTGCCTTCCGTAGATATTGAAATAATCCTCTCCCCGGAATTCGCCCATCAATAGGCACTAATGGAGCCCATAGTTCCATGACGTCATTTGTTGTAATTTATCTGGAGAACTCGAAGAGAGACCGAGATTATACATACACAGGTACCTGCCTACTACCTGCATGTTTTTGAAGGAGTACTGTGCGGTCACGTTCTTGATACAATTGCTTAAGTCATAGTTTTCAGATTATTCGACATTGGTGTGGCACATTATAATAATAATATGGATATTACTTGGTTCGTCGCTTTTGTTGTTGGTTGTTGTTTTTGTATATTTTTCCAATATAGCAGGATTTGTTTCGTCCAATCATTCGGACATTTTCACATTTTTCTAAAAATCCTAAGACTGAACTAAGAGCAAAAGTGATCGGTGTGTGTGTGTGTGTGTGTGTGT
>NW_004797777.1:500342-502048 GCF_000002075.1 Aplysia californica | reverse complement strand
AAGAAGAAGAAGAAGAAGAAGAAGAAGAAGAAGAAGAAGAAGAAGAAGAAGAAAAAGAAGAAGAAGAAGAAGAAGAATAGGCCTAATAATAAATAGCATTTGTATAGCGCATACCCCTGCTCGACAGCAAGCGTATGCATTTTACATTATAATAAAATCTTAAAGCTCGCTTATTGACTTTGCTTTTGATGAAAAAAAACAACAACTACCCAATTGTCATGAAAAGAAGTCAAGATACGTTTGCATTTGAATGGGCCAGGGTCGCTATCTCAGAATCCCAAAGTTCTATCTGCTCAGTACCTAGTTTTGAGAAATTTGACGTAAAAAGAAAAATGAGTTTCATGATGTCAAGCTTTTCTAAATGTAATTCTTTGAATATTTTGATAACGACTCCGAATAATCTTACAAATTTGATTGAGCAGATAGAACAGTTCGTTTCTGACCTCATGAACTTAGTAAGTCAAAACGGGGAAAAAAGTCAGATAGAACTTTTCAATTCTGACGTAGCGTGGTGTCAAAGGTAAAATTAGCGAGAAAAAGGCCGCCAAAGTTTTGGTTACTTCGAAAGCTTGAGTGCAAAGAAGTGCATACTGTAAACTTGAAGTTTTTGTGCATTTGATCAAAGTTTCTGAGTAAAATCCATCCATAAATAATTTTTTGAATGGACATAAATGGCGTTGAACCAAAAAATAGACCCAACTAAAAATGTAATAAAAATTACCAAACCGACAGAAAAAGGACTATTTTTTTTTTTATTCCATTGGTTTGACGTGCGCCTGATTTTACAACGTAGCTAAACAGACCTCCACACTTAGCCGACAACCTGACAATTTTGTCAGATCTGCATTCTAACAATGTTTCCTAGAGTTCATACTCATTTAATTTTTGCAGAGTATGGGGGTTTTATTTTGTTGGTTTTTTTTGGGGGGGGGGAGTGGAGGTGGGGTGGTTACCTGTTTTTGTTTTTTGTCTTTAGTTCTTTGGGTTGTTCCCCTTTCTTCAAGAAACCACATTTGTGTATTTCTCAACTTAAAGCGCATCGATGATGATGATGATGATGATGATGATGATGATGATGATGATGATCATGATCATGATGATGATGATGATGATGATGATGATGATGATGATGATGAAGATGATACGAATAATAATGGGGGGAAAATAATAATAGGTATAGTAATTACAGTGACAATAATATTGTTTTAGAATAATGATAAGAATATTCACTTAAACAAAATATAAATAATAACACAGTAATGATGATAAAATTATACATTATCAAAATGATTAATTATACTCGTAGTACTCCTTTTCCACGTTAATAATTTTACCCCATCAACCACGACACCACCCTCCTTTCCCCTATATCTCCTCTCCCCCATACACCCCTCCCCCCCAAAAAAAGGGTTAGATAGTCTCAACATCGTGCTCTTATCAAATTTAGTCTTCTTGCAGGAATTTGATGTCTTTGTGTTTTGACTGAAAAAACCCGGAATGCAACCAGTAATACTTTTCATAAAGCGTCAAAGAATCAAATGGGTCGGACATCTAACCAGAATGCCGCAGAAGCAGCTAGCGGTTAGAGCTTACAACACCCGAGAATTCGGCTTCAAATCAAGAGCAAGACCAAGAAAGACTTGGATGGACGTGGATAACAAGGTCCTGGAACAACGTTACATATCTATTCCAGACGCTACACACTT